>NC_038246.2:49587116-49643605 GCF_000004515.6 Glycine max
AACTTAAATAAGAAAGTATAAAAAGTAATTTTTCCCAGTCACTAATCATGTGTGTATTCTACTTGAACAAACTTATGCAAAGCCTTACACTTAACCAATTGTAAAGGAATAATAATAATAATAATAATAATAATAATAATAATAATAATAATAATAAGACATGCATTTGACATATAAATAAAGTTATGTCTGGATTACTGTTACCCATTGAAGACTGCCAGAAGAAATTCAAGTGTATTTTTTATTCTTAACGTATTTCTGAAAGGGCCCCAACAATAATCTAAACATGCACGCAGGAAGATGTTAACTTTCATGTATATATGTGTCTTAAATAATTAAAAAAAAAAAACACATATGAACCATTTGTTGTTTGGTTTGTCCATATTGGTATTGATTTAGTCAAATAAAAATTCAACTATTAATATAGACATTGTAGATTTAATACATTACATTATTTCACTAATTATTTTTTTTACTGCATCATTAATTATTAATATCATACTACATTTTACTTTTAATGTAAATTCACAACGGTTAACTCAATTTTTATTTGAATCTATGTTAAAGAGAGTCAACCAAACAATAAAAAGTTAATAAATAACTCATAAAAAAAAAAGTTAACAAGTATTATATATTTTTTTCAATAAAAATGTAAACTAAGCCCAAGCATAATAGGACAAAATACTAGTTAAGAAACATTAAAACATATTTTGACAAAATGTTTGACCCTTGAAGTTATTGACGCTGATATCTAGAATACTATAAATGTTGGGGTGGAGCGTGAGGCCTTGGGGATGTAATCAAGGAACCGTTTAGGAAATTGTTTTGAATTTGTTGTACAAGAGAATGAAAGCAAAATTAATTTTGCCGAATCATTTTTAAAATATTATTTTCAAATAAAACCAATTTTGTCATCCTGATTTTTGTTCCTAATTTAATTCAATAAAATAAAGAACACCAAAATAATGGAATAAATGAAAGGTAAAATTATAAAATAAGAAAAGGAATTGTATGAAACAAAAAAGATGAAATCGTAAATCAAGTATTGATTCAAGCAATGATTTTTTTATCTTAAAAAAAAGTATATGATTTTTAAAATATTTTGGCGGCTTGCTTAACATTGGCATTGGACGGTGTGCTAACGGATGCTTTTCACTGCTATTTGCTCTTGCAGACACGTTTTTGCTTAAAAAACATTATTTTTGTGATACAAAATATCATCCTTAATTTTTGTATTTATTATAAATTTTATTTTTTATTTTTATATTTTATCCTATTTTTAACTTTTAAATTGTGATGAAAAATATAAACAATTGATTTATAAGTTATTAATTAAATGCTTCAAAAAAATTGAGTGCAAGAGAGGCTTAAATTTAGAAAATATAAGTTTGAGACCTAAATTTAGTCCCATAATTGGCTCAAATAACTAAAACTTGGGGAAAATATCTTGATGTCTCGCTGGAGAATAAAAAACCCTAATCACAATGGTTTAAAAAAAGTTATTTTATAATCATGGAAAAATATATTTGAAAGATTTTATTGAAAGACTAACTTATATTGTAAAAGTTAAAGGCCAACTTTTTTTTTTTCTTTTTTGAGAAGAAAGGCCAAGTTTTACTACGTTGATTCTGTTATGAGACTTTTTGTTTTTTTTGCTAAATCTCTTAGATAATCACAATGATTAAAGATGTAGATATATCAATATAAATTTGATAAAAAGAAGAATAAATTTTACTGACATTCCTTGAATTTTATTAAGATTACATATAAATTTGTGATTTTTTTAACGTTTACAATAATTTTTTATAGGGATATACGGTGTATTTATTTTCAAATAATTAAGGAAGGTTAATATAATATAATATTTTTTAAAACAATGAAAGATGTTAGTGTAAGAGTAAAAAATGGAGGACTAACAAAAGAAATTTGACGAAAACCCAAAGAGTATCAATATAATATGCACTAAAAAAAATACAATTTTGCTATAGCAAAATAGAACAAAAAATATATGGTAAAAAGTGAAACTTAAAAACTTAAAAGATATCATTATAAGAAAAAACTTAAAAGATATAATTAACAACAATGAAAGATATTAGAAAGAAGATAAAAGGAAACTAATTTTAAAGAAAATCTAATTAAATAAAACTCAAAGAGAATCAAAACACAAAAATTTACCCTACAGAAACATAATAATGATAAAGAACAAGAAGGTGAAAAATTTACACTTAGAAAATAAATAAAAAACTACTGACTGCAGACATACATTAAAAATAAGACAAAGTGAACAAAATATTAAATATTAGATAACTTAGTAAAAAAACCCCACTCTTCGTCAAAGAGACGAAGAAGAAAAAAGATAAAATGCTTTCTTAAAGAAAGTAAAATATGTAAATTCAACAGTGAAAATATAAGTTTCGTCTAGTAATTGAAATAGAGTAAAGGGAAAATGAAGAAAAAAGAGGTTACGATTTTGAATAATCCTTCTAACAAATTAACAAAAAAAAAATTATAAATTTAAAAGTTAAAATAAAAAAGATGACACTTTAATAAAAAAAAAAGACAAATTGAATCATAATTACCAATACCAAAACGGGAATACTCGAATACTTATATAGTGAAAAGGATAAAGAGAATTAATATTAAATGAACTAAAGAATAAAAAAACCCTACTAAAAGAGAATAAGAAAAGAGGATAAAAACTTTTGTAACTGGACAGCAATAATGTACATGCTTATTTTTAAAAGAAAGATTATCTTCCAAATTGTTGTTAAAAAAGGCGGTTTTATAACTGAGGAAATTATCATTTATTTATTTATTTTATACTTATAGTAAATGGGAAACTTCTTAAACTTACAAACTTCTTAATTATATATAGAATTAAAAATTATTAAAAATATATTAAACAATTCCATTACAATAATATAAATTTTATACATTATAATCTTAACAGCCGTGCGAACACAGATTATTACATTAGTATGTGAAAAAACATAAATTTAATTATGATCAGAGTATATCTCAACAAAAATTATGATCAAAGTAATTATTAGTTCAATATTTAATTGACTGACTATATATCCATGAACGTAATATTTGATTAATTTGATTGAAATGTGTATATTAGAATTGCCAATTAATTTAAAAAGTCACGCTGCACTGTATAAAATTATTTCGCACATTACACGGCATAGTAATTTTGTTAAGGTAAAATTAATTTTAGGAAAAGGGGATTTTCAAATTAGATAAAATTGATTATGAGTATATAGTCTACAAAATTTTATTTTATTTGTTTTCCAAATGAAAATTTTACTTTATCAATTAAATAATAGGAGTGTGTATGTCTATGGATATTCATGAACTTAAATTGATCCAAAATAATCAAATAAATTGGGCTAAATCTGAACAAATTCATTAAAATAATTGACAATATGTGTTGAGTTACATATTTTGATTTATAAATCCGTTAATCTAACCTGTAAACACGTTTAATATTAAATTATTATTATTATTCATATAAAATCTTTAATATAAGTTTTAAAATAAAAAAGAAGTATAATACTTTTAATTTTGTTCCAATATTTTTATTTTTTAATTAAAAATCATAGATAAAGAGTATAATTGTTAATTAAAAATTAGAAATAAAATTATAAAAATTAAAATTACAACATTTTGACTAACACACACGTCCTATACTAGTTTTTTTAGAGACACATCCAATACACGACCAAAATGTTGAAATTTTAATTCTTATAACTTTCAATTAACAATCATATTTTTTATTTTTGATTAATAATTATAATGAAAATATTAGAAAAATTTGAAGTATTAATGTATTATACTTATAAGTTGTATTAATAAAACATAAAAAATGCGTGATAAAGGAAGATATATGACATATGTTATAGATATCATGTATAAAAATTTAACTTTACAAACAAATGACATCAGAGAGAAAAGATAATGCACTTAATATGATAATAATTATATTAATGATAAAATATTTAGAATAAGACAATTGTTCAAATTCTATTGATAATAAAATATATGATTATTTAACCTCATTTTTTGCAATAAATTAGACAAACTCATAAAAATAATAAATAAAATTAAATATTTTAATATGTGAACAAATTGATTTTGGTTGGTATCACATAAGAAATTTAAAAAATCAACTTAACCCAATACATTAAAATTTGATTGGATCGAGTTATAGATATTTAACTAAACGTGCGAACATCCCTACTAATATTATTCTTCTCGACTTACGTATGAAATATCAGATCCGATTATAACTATTGGTACAAAAATTTAATTCTACTAAAATTTAAAATAAAATTAAAATGTAGTCATAGAGTAGAAGTGATTTCAGTAATTAAATTCAAACATTTGCATAAACTTTTTATGAGTAACAAACCAAATAAAATCTATTCATCTCGACTTACTTTTAAAATACCATACACAAATATAAATAATATTTTTCAAATTAATTATACCAAAACCAACTCTACTAAAATCTAAAAATAAAAAAAACTTATAATTAATTTTTTAAAAAGTGTTTTCAGCAAATATAAATATTTGCATAAAGTAGTATTTTTATTTTCTGCAATCAACTTGGGTAATCGAGAATTGTTAAATGACAAAAGTTCAACCTTTTAGAACTGACAAAATAATTCCTTAACAATAAAATCGTTAATGCATGTTTCATAATTACGATTAGGCCTTTGTGCTGCCCTATTATATAAAGATTGTGAAGATGGCAATCCTAGTTAAGACACATGCACATCCATGCCCCTGGCTAAAACCTTAAACTTAAAAAAGTTCATTCAAAATTGTAAGCAGATAGATGAAGAGGCTGATAACATCGCCATAGATGGAAATAGCAGCCCAAATGTAGTCGTCGTAGGTGTATCTTTTGATTAGGTCATCAGTGTCATATACGATGAAACCACACATTACTATTGCACCAATGCAAGCAATCATCATACGCCCGATTGGTCCTAGAGGGTAAAACACCTGTCCCATGCATCATATATAAATAAACACTCACATATAATAATTAATTAAATGGAAAGGGAAATTAACATATATAAATGAAAGTTAGTGATGGAATGTTGTTTACTTGAATGAGTGCGAATAATAACATGACCATAATGGAAGCAAAGAGGAATGGGCCTAGGAAACTGAAATCACTGCCTCTTTTAACGGCCCAAAATGTGTAGATCGTCAAGCTGGCAGTCACCACACCTGTAAGAAACGCAGCCTCTAGGACGATCTTTGCTGTTGTCCGTACACACAACAAAACTCACACATGTTATAGTCAATCCAAACTCTAGCATGTTTAATCTAATAAAATGATATTCATTTATACATAATTCCATTGCATCATTCTTCAATAGTTGCATGGTGTAGGAACAAACAGAGAGATACTACATGAATTTTGTGTTTTCTCTCCTGGGCACCATGGAGTTATGGGACAAAGTTCTTTTTCCTTTTCTTACATCACTTTTTTTTCATGCATGCATGCATGGGCATTATATATATGTGATAGACATAATTTGAACTTTTAAAAATGAAAAATGTAAATACTCAAAAGATTATCACAAATATGGCGATGTAACATTATGGAAATATATAATCATCTTCCAAATAATAATATTCATTTATTTCCCACCAGGAAAGGCTACGACCAATTGTATTGAGAGTCAATTTGAATAAATTTCTTAATAAACAATAATGAGAGAAGAAAATAATAAAATAAAATGAAGTGTTTTTTTTCTCATAAGTTAAAATTGAGTTATATATAAGCTAAAAATCAAATTTTAAGCTAACATAACAGAACTTCTACAAATAAACGTATGGATAACTTATGAGAAAACTTTTTTTAAAAAAAAAATTCTTCTCTTAGAAATATTATTGAGAAGTTTATCATAATATATCCTCATTATTCATACGATTACGTTTTAGAGCAAGAAAAGAACCCAAGTTATTCATTGAATTGAAAGACGTAAGATTAGAAAGCAATGCATACCATCGACAAAAGAACAAGCGAATCCAACTGTAACGGACATGCAGAGGGTATAGAGACCAAGAAGAAAGAGATTCACCGGGTGTTTCTTGTAAAATTTGCTCAACACAAACAAAACTGCACGTACGTCCATAACAAAACACAATTAATGAGGATACATATTAATTACTTATAATTTCCAACACCAAGTATATGATCAAAACTAAAAAAAAAAAAATAGGTTAATGGAAGAGAGAGGGCTTACGTATGATAGAGAAAATGGCGGCTCCAAAGAATACCCAGATGCGATATTGATTGTACCTAGCGAAATTCCTTGCGGGTGTGAAGAAGATGAAGAAGGATGCGAATGCAGCTGTGAAAAGCAGCTGCAAAGAAATAATGGCATAAACTTTGCGTATGAATCCCCAACGTAGCTGAGGTGACTCTATCATATATGGATAGAGCGCGTCGCCTTGTGCATGGGGTAACCCTGCCTCAATGTCATGTTTACCCATGGCGACCAGAAGATCGAGTAGGAACCTCACACAAATTAATTATCAAAATTAATATCAATCAGAACAGGAAGATCGATTAGTCATCTATCTAAGAATTATGGGTTTTTTTTTTATGATATAGATGTTATTTCAATTCAATGGCTTAATTGGTTGTTTCTCTGTTTTTGGCTTAAAGTTTAAACCGAAGCCAGTATTTGTAATGCATGTATATATAGAATTGGTTTGGTTTAATTTGGGTGTTGTTTGGTCGTGCATGTTTAGCTCATTATAGCTCTTCCTCGCTGTCTTCAAACCATATATAGTACATATATTATTAACCAACATTGCTATTAAAAATAAATGTAATCCAAAATTTACATGAGAAATGTAATAGCTGGCACATTGGGCTACCTAGTCCAATAGTCTAACAGACTAAATCAGTCTTAATTAAAAAAAAAAACAATGAATAAGATTAATCATGTGTTTAATAAATATATCAAATCCTAAGAAACAATCAGATATAATTTATCATCATAAAAAAATATTTATAATTTCATCAATCATGAAATAAAATAAATTTTAAACAGAAATTTCAACTTTCAAATATACGAAGGCCAATCTAAGAAGGATGAAGTAATAACCCCCATATGGTCAATGTAAAGACATCAACTTAAATAACATTAATTAGTTGGGAGAGGCTTCGGCCTTAAAATTTGAAAAGGAAGAACAGTTTGGCTCAATATAGGGCCTCTCTACTTGGAGACAGATTGTGCTGAACAAACTATACGAGTTAAGAAGTGTTTTTGGACCTATAGCTCGTTTTTTGTTTTTAATTCTAACCTATAACCTACGGCTCAATGATGATCATTATTAATAATCCAAAACCTCCTTTGATATGGAAGTGAATAATCCTTCTGTTGCTCATTGTACCATATGACATTTTTTTTTTTGTTCTCTCAAGAATCTTTTATTAAAACAATTTTATTTGAGTATATTAAATGACAATTACATCTGGCAGAAGAAACTAATCTCTCTCAAGGGATAAATCATGATTCAAATCTCTTAACTAATCAAAAACAATAAAAACAAAGACCCAACCCGGTTGTTGTCATGGCAAGATAACTTTGCCAATCCAACATTTTTTTCCTTCCTTTTGTTTTAATGTTTCCTTAAATAAATAAGGCTTCAATTTAACACTATTTACCGTGGAAGAATGATGCAGGTCCTGGTTGCACTTACAAAAAATTAGTTGGTGCATTCTGCATAGACGTTATTATTTGATTCTAGTTATCTCTTTTGCTCCTGGCTTCTATGCTGTTTTTGTTTGAAGGTTGTGAAGGCTTAATTACAATTCGGTATAAAGGGACCTCCAGGGAAGTTATGTCATGGACCCCACTCCCAAGCAAAGAAAAAGGACATAAGTCATTTAAATAGTCTAATCTTCCATAAAGTCATTCATTGATGGCTTGTGTATTCAAACAATGGGCCATGTTGAAAGCAAAAACATAGAAATTTACAATATTCTGTAAAGTCACATTAATTGGTTAAGAGTTAAGACTGCGAATTCAAAGAATGGGTCACGTTAGGGTGGTTAACTGGCTATGACTTATGAACGATTAGCCATATAAACAAGGGCAAAAAAATAGAAAAAAAAGAAGAAAAGAACTAACAGTGTGTAGTGTAGATTGGCAAGCTAAGAGATAGTAGAGGGTATTTTAATCAATGATTTCTTTTTCTAATCTATTCTTTTTGACTGAACTGCTTTGTCCTGCTGGCACAATAAAACAAAAAGAGCAAAATTAGGGGTCCCATTGAACAGTTGGTTTAGAATATTTTTGAGCGTACAAAAAGAAAATTAGAACACTTAAAACAAATCTTCAATCAGTGTTGAAGTGAACAAAAGCCAGTCACATGTAGTTATCAGCAGAAAATTTAAAAAGGATAGAAGGGGGAAAGAGCATGGGAGAGAGGTCACGAAAGAAGGATTCCTTGTTTATTTGTCTCCTTGGACCTAAACATAGTGATATGCATGAATTATTTTTTTCCATTTCCATCTCTCAACTGTAGTTTTCACCCTCCAAAATTACAATTTTCACCCCTATAATAATTTTCTAAAATGCAGTATTTAATCATTTTGCTCCATTAATTTACAGTTAGGCTCACATGATACTACATGACCAAGATCACTGACAGCAGCATAACCCCATCAAGGATTTGATCATGAATGATAAAATTATAGGTGAGTTTAATTTCAATATACTAATAGTATACTTTTTTTTTACACTATTAATCAAGCATGACAATCACTTTTAAAGTAAATATTATATATGATAATTTATGATTGATAGTATAAAAACATTTTACAATATTGGTACATATTGATATTTACTTGTTAAAAATAAATAAAAAAGATAAGAAAAACTATTAATTTCCCTATTTCTTCTTTCTTTTACTCTTTCCATTACAGAATAGAGAACCAAATCCAAAAAATCTGGCAGTGGCCTTGGGAATATATGCCTGAGGTAGATTCAACACAGGACTAATCCTAACACCATTACCAGAAGATCCACCGTTTTTCTTTAAAGAAGGCTTTTGAGACGAACTGTAAAAATAATATGTACTTGAACTCGAAGAGGAAGATGATGACCTTCTACTTGAAACAGAGGACTGTTTCTGCAGCCTCTGCTTGTGAGTTTCCCTTGGAAGCTCTGTTTGTTTTGGATTCGGCGCCGAACCGGTGGAGTTGCTTCGTGATAGGAACTGAAGCGAGCGAATCAAGCCATTCCCACGAGTGGTATCGAAATTCAAACTGCTACTGCGCTTGAATTGCCAGAAATACTTGGATGATGGCTTCTCTTCTTCGTTCTCTGCTTCATCAGAGGATGCAGATAAGAACTCCTTGAGCCTCTTCTTTTGAATCTTTTCCGTGGTTGCAGGTTGAGGTCGAGAAGGTTCTTTGGGTTCCTTGGAAACTCTCTTGATCTCCGTTGGGATAATTTTTCCATTGGAGAAGAGTTCATCGGCTGAAGAGAGTTGTTGAGCTAAGCCATTGGTGATGCAGAACACGAAGTCAGAGCTTGAGTCCAAGAGGCATAAGTCTGATCCACGGTGACGATCTTCAACACGAACCGATGCATCCTCTGTGTTCTTTAGATCGTGTGAGAATGAGATTCGAGGGCTGATTCCCGTGCTGGATATCTCGGAGCACACTTCTATTGCCATAGGGTTCTGTTCGGAACAGGGGAACTCTGTTTCTGGGAAACAGAGAGAGGCAAATGATGGTGTCTCAAAATGTTGGGGTAGCCGCGAAAAAAGTTTCGAAATTTATGAAATGGGGTGAGGGGGTTGGTTGAAACGGTGATGGGTTGGGAGTCAAAGGGAGTGAAAGAGACACATAGAGAGAGAGAGAGAGAGAGAGAGAAGTGTGGGAATTATGGGATTGAGAAGTCAGAAATTGCAGCTTTAGCTTTTGGTCGTGTGTTTTGTTTGTGTAGGGTGTGTATGAGCTAGGTGCATCTTCCGAAACTGAAGGAACAATTATGCAAAGTGAGGGAGACTAAATTTAACATTGTGGCTGGACTGCGCTAGATCCTTTTCTCTACGATGTGTAATGTGTTTAGGGGAAGGGTAAAGGGAAAGCAGAGGAAAGAGAGCGAAAGCAGGTGAAACTAATCACCGAAAGGCTATAAAAGGATAACTATTTTTTAGGGTTTCCAAAGAAGCTTCAGGAATCAGCATCTGCTAGAGGGTGTCATGAGTGAGAGAGAGAGAGGGTTTGACATGCAGCAAGAGATTTATTATGTGAATGATGAAAGGGAAGAGTATTTTAAGGAGAAATATTACATGCTAATAATATGCTACTATGGTAAATGGTTATCGTAGTGAATGTTAACTATTGAGAATAAGTGAATAACTTGGTCACCGAGATGATCACTTGCAAAGTGGAATCTTTGCTTAGAAAAGAAAAAACATTCACTTTAGAAGTTAAGAATAATAAAATGATGCATTGAAGTGGTGTAGCTCATATTAATACAACCTGAATATATTAAAATGATATTTTAATTTCTATCCAGTTCTTCAAAAAAACTAAAACAGTTATTATGCTTTAAAAGTGATAATCAATTTGTTAATAAAATATATAATATATATTTACCATTGCGAGAGAATGAAAATAAATAAGTGGAAGTAAGGAAGTTATATAGAATAGTAAAAACATTTTTGTCCTTTATTTTAAATTGGATTGCCTAATTTCCTTTCTCTTATAAATTATATAAATTGGATTGCCGCTTCATTGTTTGTTAACAGTTTTGATTATTCTAAAAAGAGTTAAATTGTTTCTAAAAGTATAATTTCTTGGCAATATTTGCTTCACAATAAGAAAAAAGGGATAAATATGCTCAACTTGCAACTACATTACATAAGTTTCTCTTACTTCTAATTTATGTGTGTGTTTGATTCTCATTTTTTGTTATGCAACAGTTGTATAAATAACACTTTTTAATGTAACCATTTTTTGTTCCACATTAACAACTTTAATTATGCAATGAATGTTTATTTTTAAACAATTCTGACTAAAAGATGTTCTAAAACTGATTTAACGTCAACAAGAATAAGTTTTTCATGTGGTAAGTTTTCTTAGAAAAGGTTAGAGAAATTATTAGATATATTTAATTTTAAAATATATGATCACATGTTACTAAATTATTCTCTTATAATTACACCAAAAAAAAATTATTCTCTTATAATGCACTTAAAATTTTATCATTTCAATTAAAATTTTCTCATTTTCTAACTTTGTTTTTCCAATATGAAAAATGTAATTTTAAATTGCTAGTTGAAGTAGTTGGGAATTCTATTAAAAATTTTGCAGAAGAGGAAAATTCTTGTCTCCTTTTTGAAGAAGGCTTTTCCTTCCTCCAAACAAAAACTTACCGCTAAAACAATTTTGAACTTTGTCTTAAGATACGAGACTCCGAAAATGGATGATTTTGATGTTCAAGGGAACAATAATTCTTCCTTCACACACACACGGATGAAAGAATTTCTCCAGCACAATTTTTTTTACTTGTTTTCCTAATGAAAAAATATAGCGATGAGAAAATCTATTGACTTTATAAGTACGTTTCAATGATCACACCAATGTTCTATAAAAAAAAATGATCACACCAATGTTGATTTAATATTCATCTTAACCGTCCTTAATTTGCAAAAGCTTCCTATGTTAATGTCCGATCTGATAAAGATAAACATTAAACTCGTTTTCTGATCTGGGCAATCATCGACAAATTGTCATCATCAAGGTACTTATCTTATGCAATTTTTGTTCTAATCTCCTGGATGGTATTTATTTTACTAATTTTCCACTTTCTAATACAGTTCCAACAGCAATTCAATGTATTCATTTCTCCATAGACCATAGCAATTGGTGTCCAAATGAACTTAACGGGTATTCAAATACACCCCCTAGATGTTGATGCATATAAGTTACAAGCATTAATGCTGTCCTGAGGGGTGGAAACATTAGGTGCTGAGTTAGCATTATGTGGCACGCGATGTAGGGTCCCTCTTAATTAGGACAACAGGCATAGCAAAAAATGATCCTCGTTCATAGGAAATTATTGTTGCATGACTAGGCACTATCACAGGAGTAATAGTACCAAACCTTTAGTACTTCTTCAAGCAATGTAAACATCATGACCAATATTATGGTGATAACAGAATGCTTCTTCAGGGAGAAGAAGATTAACCTTTTTCAAATTTCATACACAAAGTGTGGCCTGCATTGCCGATGTGAACAACTATAGGTAGGATGTGAAAAGGGACTAGAGCAGAAGGACAATGATAGAGTTGATTAGAGGTGGTGTGAAGTGTGAACGTTCTTCAAAGTTCACAAGCACACAAACCCCGGAAATAAGGTTACTTTTTCATTTTTTAACCTTTATGGAGGAGGTCAACCGAAATTTGGCAGAATAGAAATGGACATCCTCCTTTTGCTTTTGCAAATCATTTTATCTAGCACTTAATTGAGATATTACTATTTAAAATAGCCAATTGGCAAGGGATGATAAAGTGATGGGCTAAGGAATATGGACAAATTATATATTCTTGCTCTTCTACTTATGTGCGGTAGTTAGAGTGGTAAAATAATGAAATTGGACATATGCAATAGGCTGCATTATTTACTTATTCTGTCTATATGTTAAAACTTAATTAGGCTGCATTATCAACTACAAATACTTATGGAAACTGTTTAACATATTCTGTTATTGACATATGCTGAGTAGCATATTCTAATTAGAATAGCAGCTACATGGAAAATATTCATTGCATATTGTTCATGTGTTTATAATTCAGAGGAGAACCACATAACTCAAGAGAACCACTAGATGCATTGATTAACTAATGTGCATTTGTTTAAGTTTAATCAGTAATATTAAATTTAAATTTTAGATACATAGTTATATTAAATATTCCAACAAAATATTTTTACCACTGGTAATTATCATATCCTACTAAAGTAGGATTCTTTTCAAGTAAAATTATCTATTCATGATCGCTGAAAAAATAACTGACAAAATAAAACTTAAAAGAGAATCTCTAGGGTGGGTGGTCAGATTTGGGAGCATCCCCATATGTGTGTCAGAGAGAGTACTTTGAAAGCGTTGGATCATTCTTCCTTCCTCTGTTGGCACGTGGGTAATGGCCATCCCGATCAGATCATGATTCCTGGTGGTTATTGGATTGGATGCATTTGGCATCTCCATGTCATGATTTTTTTATAGTTTTGATCAATCACACACTCTAAGCCATTAAACTATTACAAGTCATTCTGGGTAAAAAAATAAATCAGTGACATAACATACACTTGAATGTGTAGTTGACTGTTTGTAGCTCTGCCTGTGCACTCAAAGTACAAGAACCGCAGCTTTCTATTGCTAAATGCAAAAAAATATCGCATTCTACTCCATGTCCAAGAATCAATTCAATCCAAAGAGACACCAATAATCTGAATGAACTTTAAAAATTAGTAGTTTTTTTTCAATCAAAGAATTTATTCATGAACGTGAATTTAATACGATTCTTAAAAAAACATTTTTGAAAATATTAATTAATATAAATTAAGCATTTAGTCTATTTCAATGTCAAGTTAACGATGGAATTGTCATACCAAAAATAATAGTTGTTTAGGAAATATATCTTTCGGGAGCAGACTGTCCAGTCAAGCTTGGAATTTGAATGTTCCAAATCTTATTTGACTTTAGTCAACAAGAAATTAAGTCGAATAATTGGAAAGATTACTAAAATACAATTAACATTGGTCCAAAACTGGATGAACTTGTTCTCATAAGATATAAAGAAAAAAACTTAAGGCTTGGAAATATAAAATTGGTTTGCTGTTATAACTAAAATGACTAAGGATAAACGTGTTACTCTATAATATATAGCATCCCCTCATTCTAGGAAGTTTTCACAAAAGACACAAAAATTGGTTCAGAACTTTATGAACTTGTTAGAGACGTACATTTCACATTTTGTTGGGACATTGGCAAGTTGATTTTGAAATCTCTGTAGTTATGGTGAATAAGATATTGCAAGATGCCAACTGCCAACTAAAATGCAGTGTGTATCATCAGGAAATTCAGGTGAAGCATGTTTTGGACCGAAATCACAGTGTGTTTGATTAGGATTCTTGTGACCGCAAAAGCAACATTTTTCTATAAGAATAACAAAATTGTAGCTTTGTCTCCTGTTCCTTGACTTATTATTATTATTATTATTTAAAATATAGATGAAACTTATTTATGGAAATAACTTATTTTAAAGAATTAAGTAAACCCAGTTATTATCAAAAAAATTAATAATTAATATTACGTGCATAATTATAAGTGTGTTAGAATATGTATTACAATTTTTCTTATTTTGTACCTGGAGGAACAAGAGCTTGGCAAATTTCCTGCTGGAGTGACGATGGCCCATGGACCATGGTGGTGTGCTCCCTAACATTAACTTGGCAACAAAAATATGGCACATTTCTTGTCCATAGAACACGATCTACCCCATGTTTCTAAAATTGACTTTAAGAAAATATTAAAATTTAAACACTTTCAGAAATTAAATTTCTTAATGTGTTAAAATTTTATGACTTTTGGAAATTATTTTCTGAAATATATTTGATATATAATTTAAAATTGATTTATAAAATATTTAACTATTTCAAAAATAAATTATGGAACTTAGTTTCAAGCAAAAGTATTTTTGAAAAAACAAATAATTACAAAAATATAAAAGGAGTGTATAAGTAAAAAAAGAAGTGCAAATAACAATTATTGGTGCCAGTCTCACATTGGGTCGGGGGCCCAGTAAAGCCACTTCGGCCTTGCAACTGACAATTTTCCTTATACCTAAAAGCAGAGAGAATTGGAGTTGCCTAGCTCACATCACTGGTTCTACAAGTAATAAAATCTTATGCCATGTTGGATTTAACTAGTGGGTTTGGAGAGTTATGACACATACCTACAGTTGAACCTAGAGTTTTTAATTTTATTTTTAAATGACTACTTCATTCAAGAGGAAGAGGCCAAAGGTCCCTATGGACACAAAAGAGGAATCCAAAACCTTTCCAACACTTGGAAAGCAAGACTAGCTAAAGAGTCTGCTGTTTTATTCACAATCCTAGCTAGGAACATAAGACAAACAATTTGGAAACATTTACAATCACCCACCTCCGCTTACTCATTTTCATCTTCTTCACCTTCAAGCTCAGATTGATTTTATGGACTTTTCAGTTCATTAATTTGACTAAATCATTGTCTATTATAAAAATAAACAAGCATTCAAAATAATAATTATATTCTTCATTTTCCATATCTAACATATAACTTCATTACCTATTAACAAGTACATCTTTATATATTTTTTCACTAAATAATCCAATCGCAAATTACCTTAGATAATTTTTGCGTGATTCTTTTAAAATTTTTTATATATCATTCAAAGTTATTTTTTTTTTATATATCATCTATATTTTTTTTTCATTTTCTTGAATTAAAAAAGTAAAATAAAAAAAGACGAAAGATCTGGTTTGATCACCGATGGGGGCCTCACTATACACTGGTTGCAGGTTGGGGGGGGGGGGGGGGGTGTCCAAGGATTTAGTTTGTCAAATTTGACCTTCATACATAGAAGCTTTCAATTTGGCTAAGGTTTTGATTCGTGAAGCAATGGTGAGTGATAGTTTTTAATTTTTATAAATATCTAAATCAAAATCGAATAACTTAATTTTCTTAAAAAAATTATAAATCAAAATAAAATGTTTTCTGACCTATTATAATAAATAAATAATTTTTGGTCAACATCGCAAATTAGTTGTAAGACATCAAGTTAGATTTTATTTCGGGCCCATTGCGTGGGCGCGAAGCCCAAGCGAATGCAGATATAAAACACGAATTGAGGCCGTAAACGTCAACGTAAGGGGAATTACTTCCTGCACCTATAAGAAAAGTAAAAGGGCAAAAATACCCTAATTATCCCTTCCCCGCGCCTCCCTATACTTCATCCCTGAGAAGCCCCCTCGCTGTTACAGTTCACGTCATGTGGCAGATTTGAGGTCAGAGAAGGAGAAGAGGAACCGTGCGAACTTGGCACCGTGAAGGACTTCATCATTTCAACGCTTCATTGTTTCTGACTTGGACAGAGGAATAGTTAATCCGTATTGTTTTTCATCTTATTGAAAACTTGAAATTGTAACTGGAATTCATTCTGTATATTATTTCTGTTTTTATAGTTTCTTATTTAAAAGGAGATAGAGTGGTGCATGTAGACGGTTTTAGGAAAGAGGAAGAAGAAGAAAAAGAAGAAGAAGGTGCAGAGATGGGGAAAAGAGACTAAGGGTATTTTGGGTCTCTTAATTTTCGAAGAGGTGTAGGAAGCAAAAAATGGGATGGAGGAAGCTAATAGGATAGAGAAAACGCTCGTTAAGCCCATAGACTCTCTGCACCAAGAATCTTGACAGTGACACTCTCGCTCAAACGCTAACAACGTTCGCAGATTCTTAATTCTTAAATCTTAATTTCTTACACACACACACACTCTTACTCTTTTATCTATATACCAAAACCATTTGCGTTGTCGCAGTCGCAGTCAAAGGCCAAGGCAAAACCCTAAATTGTCTCACACTTTCGTCGGAATCCGCTTTTGGCTTTTTCCGTGACAAGATGCCGGCGAAGGACGACGGCTCCGACAAGGAGAAGTGCCTTGATCTCTTTCTGAAAATCGGCTTAGACGAGCGCACCGCTAAAAACACCGTCGCAAACAACAAAGTCACCGCCAATCTTACTGCAGTCATCTACGAGGTATCCCTAAGCATAGCATGGCGTTTCTCAATTCAACAATCTATCAATCTTTCTATCTTCGGATTCTCTCATTGGATTGTTTACATTTCCTTCATTCCTTCATTATATTGATTGCATGTGTTCTCTGTGATTCTTCCATGATTGTGTCTTAGGCCGGTGTTATTGATGGATGCAGCCGAGCGGTTGGAAATCTTCTTTACACGGTAACATTTCTTTGCATACACATGCGTTTGTGGTACGCTCAGAATTTCTAATGTTTTTTTTTTTTTTTGTTGCATTTTGTATGCTGTAACGGTAACTGAAATACATGTAGTCTATAATACTGATGGTCCGTTTTATTGTCGTTTTCTTTTTTTGTTGACTGTGGACATGGTTGTTGCCGTTGATTTATGGGCAGGTTGCAACGAAGTACCCTGCAAATGCCTTGCCACATCGCCCAACATTGCTACAGTACATTGTCTCGTTAAAGGTTGCCATAGATTTTAGATGAAATTTTAGCATGAATTACTTCCCCTCTTACTAAGATTATTCTCGCAGGTGAAAACAACTGCACAGTTAGATGCAGCATTATCATTTCTTGCTATCACGGGCTCCGAGAATCTTGATTTGAACAAGTTTGAAGAAGCTTGTGGTGTTGGTATGGTAGAAAGAACTCTAGTGATCTAGTCTAGTATAAAATTGGCCTTAAGCTCATTTATTGGTATGGTAGCGGGGAAAAATAACTTTGTTGTCACATAAAGTGTCCTTAATATTCAATCCTTAGTCTGGTTGGTAGTTAATTCCATATGACAGTACTTGTTTGATTTCAAGTTCACTGGATAGATTCAGCTCCTTGTATCTGCTTGTAGTTTTGCTTTATTTCACTTAAATTGGGTTTTAATTAATTTTAAGTTTTGGAGTTCTTTGCTGTCCTAACTAATTTTTAGGCGAGTGACAAGTGTATCTTAAATCTCTTGCATACTTGAGCAGGTGTTGAGGTTTCAATAGAAGATATCAAACAAGCTGTTAATGAAGTTGTGGAGGAGAACAAGGCTACAATTTTGGAGCTACGTTATCGAACAAATGGTAGGTGTTCAGTTTTGGCCTCTGATGGATTTAATAATTCAATTCTCACATACTGTCTAATCATGACTACAAATTTTAAATTGGAATGCACTATGCACCCTTTCAATTTTTATAGACAATTGCATTCTGTGGATGATTAGTTGATTCATTTCTTATGCAATAAGTTTCCCTTTTATATTAAACTAATCTATTCAATGCTGAAGAACATTGATATTTTTTATCTTGCTAGTGGGTGAGTTGCTTGGGCATCTGCGCAAGAGGCTGCCATGGGGTGATGCAAAAGTTGCCAAGGTGACGGCTATGGAAAGAACCTAATTCAATTGGTAGTTGGTTTACTTATTTCAAGTTTTAATACTGTTTAGTTTCTTTGCCCTTTTTTCATATGGCAGCAACTTGTTGATGCAAAACTATATGAACTACTTGGTGATCGGACAGCAGCTGATGATGAAAAGCCTTCTAGAAAGAAGAAGGAGAAACCTGCAAAAGTAGAGGTGAGTGTGTTTCCAGTTATCTTTTTTGCCTTTACTTTTATGACTTCACTTATAGGTTCACAATTCTACTTACATGCTTACATAGGATAAGGCAGCACCTGTTGCTACTCCTGAAAAGTCACCTGAAGAAGACCTTAATCCATTTTTAATATTCCCTAATCCAGAGGAAAATTTCAAGGTATTTACTTTCCTTATTTTAAATTTAATTTGCATTTTCTTTCTATTTTGTTCATTTTGTGGACCCAATGCTTCACTCTGTTAGTATGTAAGGAGTGATTTCCAATGTACTGCTTGCTCATGACATGAGTGTTTCTTATTGAACATTTATTGTTCTTTCAACATTATGAAATTCCATTGATGCCAGTATTCCTCCTTAAGTTTGGAATTTTATTTTTTCATCAAATTGCATCTGCAACATGTCTTGATGATAAGTTGATTTCAGGTGCATACTGAAGTGCCTTTTAGTGATGGTAGTATTTTGAGATGTTGCAATACAAGGGATCTTCTTGACAAACACTTAAAAGCAACAGGTGGAAAAGTCTTGACCCGCTTTCCACCCGAACCTAATGGATATTTGCATATTGGCCATGCAAAAGTATGTATTATGTTTCTAATTGGAATTGTTTATGCCGTTTTTTTTCCAACAATCTATTATTATATTTAATATATTTCAGGCTATGTTTATTGATTTTGGGCTGGCGAAAGACAGGGATGGAGGTTGCTATCTGAGGTGTGTACTTTTTTTCAATTTTTTTTGCTGTATTTATTGTTCACCAGAGTGCCTCTTCTGTCTTTTTTCTGAAAGAGACGGAGGTTGCTCTTGGAACATATAACACTTCGGGATTACCTATGAGTGTCTTTTAGCATCTTGGAATTTGGATTGACCTACCAGATTTAAATTATGGACTTTAAAATGCTTTATGACTAATACATTATGAACTTGTAACAATCTCTCTTGATTTTCTATTAAAAACAAAAGTCCTCTCTGGATTTATTCAGCATGTATATACATATCACAATCTCCCTTTGATATCTTTTGTCTAGGATTTTTCTGGTCATTTGTAACAGTACAGGGAAATTCTGTATTGTATAAATGGCCATAGGTTGCAATCTTTATCTTCTGTTCATTACCTAGGACCTTAGAAGTCAATAAAAAAAGATTTTATTAATTCCTAAGAATGACTGCTCACTGCATAGCTGCATTGTTTTGGAGTTTGTAACTTGTCAACTAACTGATGTTTACAAATTTTTAGAAATCCTTGGGCAGATATACACATGATTAGTGGCACCTCATCTAATTATAGTAACTAGGTTGTAAGGAACGAAATCTGGTTATAGGCTGGTTTTTGTGTGACATTATTTTCTGTGAATAGAAAACCAGGTGGGACTGGGACTCTTGTTCTCTTTTACTAATAACATATTGCTGAATTGTTGGTCCTCTTTACTACTGAACATTTCAGGCACGTAACTGACCTCTCTTTATCAATTAATAGTACTTCTGACCAATGTTGTAACGATTGGCCTGATTTGTCATTTTGTGCATAACTTGTAAAATGTCCATTTTCTTGTTAGGGATTGGTCAGAAACATTCTTAATTTCTAGTTACAATTTTAATCTCTCAAATGGTAATAAATCTATAAGTGACACATTATGCCTATGAATGTGTGACTAATCTACATTCATTTTGTTGCATTGAAATCCTCAAGACTAATCTACACATTATCCCTATATACTTGACATTTTACGACAAAATCAAAGATGTGTTCCTAAAAGTTTTTCATGTTTATTAAATTTCTGTTAAAATTCCTATAAGCCTTCATTAGAACTTTGTAATTGAACATGCACTATAACTTTCTTTGTTCCAAGTTGATGGCTTGTGGCACTTCCAGGTATGATGATACAAATCCTGAAGCAGAAAAGAAAGAGTATATTGATCACATTGAAGAAATTGTTCAGTGGATGGGTTGGAAACCATTCAAGGTATGTTGGTTTGTTTTGTAGCACCTCTTGCCTCATGTGATTGTTCCAACTTAACTATTTAGGTGTTTAACAGCTTTGTGATAATATTTGCAGATTACTTACACAAGTGATTACTTCCAAGAATTGTACGAATTAGCAGTGGAGCTCATAAAAAAGGGTCATGCTTATGTTGATCATCAGGTTGGTATCTAAACATCTGAATAGCTTATTACTACAAATATTTAACTTGTTTATTTGTGTAAAATGTTTCCTTTGTTCTTCCTTTTGGGTGGATTTATAACCTGTAACAGCCTCTAA
Organism: Glycine max; assembly: GCF_000004515.6. NCBI lineage: Eukaryota > Viridiplantae > Streptophyta > Magnoliopsida > Fabales > Fabaceae > Glycine > Glycine max. The sequence goes on from NC_038246.2 coordinate 49,607,800, forward strand.
TTAATTGATTTATTTAAAGCACTAATTCTGAGCCCTTTGGCAGTTTACTCTGAAAATCTCAGTTGCATGGAATTATATTATCAACCCTTGTGTTATAAATTTGTGTCCTCATGCCTAATTGTGAGGACATCTCTTGTGTTATTCTCTTTCTTATTGTGATGTGTGGCTTCACCGCTATTTAGCACTTTTTTATATAATTTTTTTATTGTTCATGTTTTTCTTTTACATTGATATCTTTTCTTTCCTTTAAATCTTAATTACTTTTAAATTTTTATATTTAAATTTTCTTTTTCATCTCAAATATCAGTCACTTGTACTATCAAATTAATTCTTTTAATTTTTTAAATAAACTTTTTTCTCCCTAAATCTAAGCTATTTTAATATGTATGTTGATCTCGTAATTTACATTTTCACCTTTATTTTATACTTTAAAATTTTTCTTAAACTATTGCATAGCATATCCAGAAGAAAATAATTAACGTGGAATGACTTATGGAGGTTGAGATAATTGCATAATGTTATTGAATTTGTATTGGTTGCAAAAAAAATAAACTATTTATTAATGACTTGATTGTAGACACCTGATGAGATAAAGGAGCATAGGGAGAAGAAATTGAACAGTCCTTGGAGAGACAGGCCAATTTCAGAGTCATTGAAGCTCTTTGAGGATATGAAAAATGGCAGTATAGAAGAAGGAAAAGCCACACTTAGAATGAAGCAAGACATGCAGAGTGATAACTACAATATGTATGACCTTATTGCATATAGAATTAAGGCAAGTACTCAACTACATTTTTTTATTGCTCAAATTTCTAGGAAGATAATGATTGATTTCTTATGATGTGAATGCTTTCTGCATTTTAGTTTACCCCACACCCTCATGCTGGAGACAAATGGTGTATCTATCCAAGTTATGATTATGCACATTGCATTGTGGATTCTCTAGAGAATATCACACATTCTGTAAGTTGTCTTTCACTCAATTTCCTCCAGGTGTTGATACAATTTTCTTGCTGGTAACCTTAGTTCTTTTTTATTACCCATTTTATTTGAACCTTCAACAAGACTTTTAATCCTAGTTGCTTAAGCTCTCCAAATTTTATCACTATATATTAATAGTGCTGGTCCATATGATAATGTCCCTTTTTGTAAAGATGGTGATATTTGGATATTTTAAGCTAATACCTAGGCAGCTAGATTCCTAACTTCTCTTTCAGCATTGGTATATGCTTTAAATTTTTGGTGATATTTATAGTTAGATTTTGGAAGATCATTGATTTGGAGTTATTATGTTTTAAAATGTGTGTGGTTCTCCATATAAATTAGTAGTTCAATCTTTTATGTACATATTTTGATTTTTTAAAATATATCAGTCCTACCAGTGTGCATTGCAGAATGTTCTATTCAATAAGCATAATAATGGTTAATGCTTGATGGCTTTGTTCCTTACAAATAGCAATCAGATTCCATTATAATTTTACCTGTTGTGTTGATGTATGCTATGACTGATAACATTGTTTATTGTGATTATCTATATATATTGCTAATTCATGACTATCTCATGCAGCTGTGTACACTTGAATTTGAGACACGTCGTGCATCATACTATTGGTTGTTGCATGCGTTAAGCATTTACCAACCTTATGTATGGGAGTATTCAAGGTTGAATGTCTCTAACACAGTTATGTCAAAGCGTAAGGTGAAGCAACAATTTTGCACAATGTAATAATTTGTTGAGTTCTATTATTATGCTTACAATTTGCCATTCCCTAACTACATATTATTCTTTGTTAAAGCTAAATCGTCTAGTTACAGAGAAGTGGGTTGATGGGTGGGATGATCCTCGTTTGATGACACTAGCTGGTTTGCGGCGTAGAGGCATGACTCCAACTGCAATCAATGCTTTTGTACGAGGAATTGGAATAACTAGAAGGTATGATATGAATTTCTAACTACAGTTGTTTATATAAAAATACTATTTCTAAGTTATTGATGTGGAAAAGTACTTGAAACATCTCACACTTTGGTTCATATTTTATACTAAAAATTGTTCTAAATTTCATTTTAGTTTTATCCTTTCCTAGTTATTACTATGTCAGAAGTAGTATCTATTCGTGTTTGGTAGTGCTTTATTATATTGATCATATCAATTGTTACTTAAGTCTATTTCAATCCCCGATTTTGCAAAGATATTTCAGAATGTGTTTTGACAGTTTTAACAAAACATCTGTGTGATACATGTGATTGACTCCACCTAGTAGAAAAAACTGAACTGGTAATTGAACCAGTGAGAGCACTGCTTCACGGTTTATTGACCCAACTGCGGTTGAACTGTGATAGAACCAATAGTGCACACTGGTCTTGCATTAACAAATACAGATATATCAGGGTGGAGGTGCATTATTATTTACAATTTTCTTCCTCTTGCTGTAGTGATGGCACTTTGATTTCTGTGGAACGCCTTGAATATCATGTTAGGGAAGAATTGAACAAAACAGCTTCTCGTGCAATGGTTGTCCTACATCCACTCAAGGTATATTTGTTTGTGTTCTTTCTACAGTATACTGTTCTGACTTAATTAGCTAAGACTTATTAATTTTGTCTTGTAAGGTTGTTATTACTAATCTTGAAGCCAACTCAGTAATTGAGGTTGATGCAAAGAAATGGCCTGATGCTCAAGCTGATGATGCTTCTGCTTTCTACAAGGTGAAATTGAACTTGTGAAAACTGGTATCTTTAGGCAGTGTTATGGTTTTAGGAAATCTTGTTGCAGAAACTAGTTGTACCCAACTTTTGTCCTATGATGATTCAATATCTTATTAACTTCATATGATGTTGGTAGGCTTATGTTTGTATGTGTCTTATTTTTTTTGTCATGCATTTGTTCTTAGATTTCATTTTCCAATGTTGTATATATTGAACATTCGGACTTCCGGATGCAAGATTCAAAAGATTATTATGGCCTTGCTCCTGGGAAATCTGTGATACTCAGGTTAGTAGAAGGCACAAATTGATATTGTGAGTGAGAATTTATAGGCCCAATATTCAAAATTTTCATTATTTTGTGCAGATATGCATTTCCTATAAAGTGCACTGAAGTTATTCTAGCTGATGATAATGAGACTATTCTTGAGATTCGAGCAGAGTATGATCCTTCAAAGAAGACCAAGCCTAAGGTTTGCCAACTTTGCTGATTCTGCTGGTTAAAAATAGTCTACAAGAGTTGGTAAGATCAGATTGGTGATCTATGCAATTTTGTTTTTTGTTTTTAGGGGGTTCTCCATTGGGTTGCTCAACCTTCTCCTGGAGTTGATCCATTAAAGGTGGAAGTCAGATTGTTTGAGAGGCTGTTCCTATTAGAGGTTGGCTATCGTTCATGTCTGGGTGGTCTTATATGTGTATATTCTTGTTTGCTAATATTATTTCCCTGTTATGTTTATGTTTAAATCTCTGCAATAGAATCCCGCTGAACTTGACAACTGGCTTGGCGATTTAAACCCAAATTCCAAAGTGATAATTCCCAATGCATATGGTGTGTCTTCCATACAGAATGCAAAAGTTGGGGACAATTTCCAATTTGAAAGATTAGGTACTTTACGTTGACTACTTGTTGTTTCTTCATCTATCTTTGCTTAATATCTCATCCTTATATCTGCTATTCCAGGCTATTTTGTGGTCGACCAGGACTCGACATCAGAAAAACTTGTTTTTAATAGGACTGTCACCTTAAAGGACAGCTATAGCAAAGGTGGAAAATAGGGTTCCTGAATATTGCTTAGAAATAACAAGGTGGGGGACAGGCAGGTCTGGGGTTAATACTTGTTTAAATGGCTACTTATAATGCATAGTTTTTTCTTTGAGGGGGTGGGGGGGTTATGTACAAACACATTTACTGGCCACTTAGCCATGTACATTTTCTCAAGGGATTACTCAATAGTTCCCCAGTTATTTGATTAACTTTTGTTTGGTTGGTTTTGTAGTTTGAAGGTTATATTTGTATACTCTCAATGAAGTAGTAGCAACATTGCTGTTATTTTCCTACGATTTTTGTGAGTGTAAAATTAGTATTGAAGAATCTTTCCCTTTACATAATAAATTAAGTGAAAATCTAGTCTATTTTTTGTTCATGCGACAGGATAATGTTATTTTGATTAGCAGTGATGTGTATCCTAAGTTGAATTAATCTGATTATTAATATTATGTTGAAAAGCTAAAGATGCACTTATTTTGTGACTTTCTTTCTTACATGACATTTAATATGGGACAGAGGAAGTGTTTTTTTTTTGAAAGGCCAACAAAATTATCATTAATTCATATAAATCTTTACATCTGTTTATGTACAAGATGTACCATGAAACAGTGTATGCATACACCAAAAAAGGCTATGAGTACGCCACAAAAAACAGTCATCATCCCCAAAAGCTATCACCAATCCAAAAAACAGAGTCTTGGGTTCTAACACCATTAGGAAAAGAATATACCTGGTTAGATCCCCCACCCTATATAATACCCATTGCCAAGAAACTACCTTGATGTGTCAAAATATCCAGCGAAGTCAGCATTTTCTATTTGAAAATAATAGCATTTCTACTTAGCCAGACACACCAGCAGGTAGCATGCCATAATATATGCTTCACCCTCCTTGATTTTCTCCCAGGCAATAACCCTCCAAATTGTTTAAACAATTGTCCAAAAGTCTGTGGCATGACCAAATTAACTCCCACCCACGCAATAACCTGACGCCAAATGCTAGCGGTCACCTGACACGCATAGAACAAATGATGGACATCTTCCTCTTCCTCCATTACATAAACTGCATATCCTAGACATGTCTAGAGTTAGAGCCCTTCTTACTAATTGATCACTAGTAGGTAGCCTATTTTGCTATAGACACCATGACAGGACAGAGGAAGTAGTTGTATATGTGCCAATCGATTCTGGCACAAGGAGGAGACTTGCAAAAATAGTTTTTATTTTGTATTACTTGAGGAAAACTATTATGATGAAAAACGTGCACATGATACATCACTTTTGTAATGAAGATCGGATGGTGATTGATCTAATCATCCAATGTACTATTTTAATATGTAAGGAAAACGGACTTTGTACGTGGGTTGGGTACCCCTTATACTCTTGGTTAATCAGAAATTTGTGGATACCTTGAAGTTTGCATCAGGGGATAAAATCAGTACTCCTAATTAATACATTCTTTTTTGGCTGATAAAAACAACAACAAAAAAACATGAATCCATTGTGACTACACTGCAATGATGGCAATCCTTATTTTTTCTTGATAATCATATTATTGTTGTTATAAAATATTCGTCAGTATTACTTGGATCAACGGTGTTCATTATTATTACTACATATAAAATATTATTTAGTAAAAAAACTTAAAATAGAGAAACTCTTCTAAAATTGTGGATAATCAAGTAAGCGTAAATGTCATAATTCTTGGCAACGAAATAAAGACGATAATTATGTTTGTTTTCTTTTTTATATCTATTTTATTTTATGTGAAATTTCTTATTACTTTATAATTGCTTTTCCTTTTTAAATTCATGTCTTATTTTAAGTTAAAATATATTGGAATAATATTAGCCATAAAATCGGGACAAGAGAAATGATAATATTGTTTCATTTTATTCTATTATTCCAATTTTCATTGCCACCAAAATCAATCAGCAAACCGAAAGTTATTATCCTACGCTATCCCTAGGGGCATCTTGAATCGTATACCATCACCTAGAGACTCTGTATATATAGTTGTTGTATTGTATTAAGTTTCTATTCAGAGATTCATAATTAATAACTACAGTACGATATGTATCAGTACTTCCCATAAACATGATTTCCATCATGAATCGGTCACCAACTTAAAAACCTTATCCAAATTAATTAGACTTTAAATCTGCTTATTTCATATTCCTAATAAGCTATACTAATTAAGAGAATAATTCTTAAGCTAATTGCTATCTCTTAGTATTTTAATTTTTAAGTGTCTCAAAAAGGTGTGATGTTACAAGTTTAGGAAGATTCAAACCGCCTGATTATTTTTTAGGGCTGCGACTGCGAGATTATATTCCGAGATCCATTGTATTGTTACTGATAAAAAAAAACTTCCCATTCCAGATATTACAATACTTAGCGTTTAGTAGAGTTTATGCTAAAATTATCATATGATTGCACTCAGATGTGATTTTGCAACTATATATTCTCTACCCTGTGATTGGTGAATCAGAATCCTTATCCTCTTTATCACCTCCCCACTCCCCAGTGAGCCTTTAGCATAAAGGCTGGGCTACATCAGCTCCCATACCAAATACGGATGTAAGAATGTTATTTATTAGCATTGCAATTTTCATTCACAAATAAAAAAAAAAGTTATTCTTATAGGGAAATAAAGGATGACTTAGTGTCATTCCCTTCAATGGGACTCATCTCCATATACCCGATATAATGAAAATGTTCACTACTTGTCATACCATTCTCAATCTTTTACTTTTAGTAAGCTCAAATGCTCAATTATTGTTTGTTTAGAATACAGCTTAGAAAATCAGGAACACAGTTTTTGAACAACAAAGACAATTATATCTACAAAAAATAATCAAATCGATCGATGTGGGGTAAGTGGTTTTTGTACTTATGGGCTGCGATAACCAATCAAAGTAAACAAGATCAGTCTTCCTAAACAAAGGAAAGGAAAGTAAAAGGGTCTCAGTCTCATTCTCGATCCCTATTATGGAGTTTGGTCTAGTCACGCTTACATTTGATAGAGAGAGGGTTGATTTGATTTGATTGCAAGTAAGGGAGAATGAGTATTATTTATCTATCTATATCCATCTACCATTCTAATCTCTGGCTTTCAAAGGTTCCAATTCCCATTCCCATGAATAATTAGCACAGAGAGAGCACATGCTTCGGTGCCACCTTTCCAATCTAAAACCAACTAGATACGGCAGCTTATCCAGCTGACACATGTTATCGCATATATATGCTGCCATTCACTTCCTCTACGATAGTATTTACCAGTAATTTAAGACCACTAATTCAAAAATCAGAAACAAAATCTATATATAACATTTAATGTTATCAATTATAATTTTTATTGTCATTTATAATCAAAATCATTATTCTAAGGTAAAACAAAAGAGGGGTATAGAATGATGCTGTAGACTCAATAAGTGGCTCCAAATTTTAGCACGTTGGGGAAAGAATCATGCACAAGCAAGAACAGTTGGCAGCTTTATTTTAATACAGATCACATGTATTTTTTGTTTATGAAAGATAATCTTATTCAAATTAAATAAAATTATGATAAATAATGAAATTAGATTAAATGTATTTTTCTATTATGATATATAATATTATTTGAAATGAATAAAATTATGATGAATAAAAAAAAATTATTTTAAATATTTACTGTATATTAGTGGTTTGTTGGCGATGCGTTATTGTTGCATGAATAAAATGTGAGTCATTTATTTCTTTGGCCATTTGTTTTTGACCGTGCCCTTTATTTTCTCACGAAGACTTTGAAAACTGCACAGTAAATGTAAAGAGCAATAGCTGTGGTTGAATGGTGTGAGGGATGTTTCTTTTCTTGATTCGTAGAACAGAAAAATAAAATTGAACGTAGCAGACAAGAACTTTATAAGGAGTCCTTATCTGTGGTTGAACGTAGAAACCGCTGTAGCCACGCCCTCTCTCTCTCTGGCTCCATTATAATTGATATCTTAGTTTAATCGCCAAAGTGTAGCTTCATTCATATGTGTTGCTTTCAAATCATATCAATGCCCTTATTATTGTGTCACTGTCACACATCATGCGCATGCACTAAGTGTTTTCTAAGACCTCAAACTCAATAAAGAGATAGATTCATCGCTGTAATGTGACACTGACACAGCTTTATAATAGCATTTTGTTTTCTTCAGTTGTTGTGAATTAATTGGTGGCACCCCAGCCGTTAATTTAGCAAAGGATAAGGATTTGGTTGAGATTACTGTTTCAAGGTCTTAGAATGAGACTCACTCTGCCTTGGCTCAGTCAAACTGAAAATTGAGCCTTAATTTAACATTTGTAAATATAAATAACACATTACACATGCACGTGCCTTTCAATGATTACTGACCAGCTCCGTCTACTGTAAGCAACTAATTCTTTGAAGAATTGCTATTCAATTTTTTATTATTTTGAGAGGTATTCTCTAGTCTTTATAGCCACTATTCAACATTAGATATGGATACACTTAATTGTCAAAACTTTATTATGAACAATGTTCATGTCTAATATTTGATTGTTTAAAATAAGATTCTCTCGGGTAAAATACACATGAAAAACCAAAAGAAAGTTTCGTCTATTTTTTTAATTAAAGAATTATAAAACAAAAATTATCCAAGATTTTCATTTTTCTAATATGTTTAAAATGACTTTATACAGAGTATGAAGAGAGAACAAAAGCAAGGAAGAGAGGAGAGAAAAAGAACCACGGGAGAGAATAAAACAAAAAAAGAGAAAAAAATAGTAAATATAATTTATATAATGATGGTATAGAATTTAAGACATTTAATTCACAATTTTTGCTATAACTTTTAACAAACTTCAACAATGGGAGATATTGTGCTTTAAAAAAAATTATAAAGAGAAGAAGAAAACTTAATTTCCAAATATTAAGTTAAAATTAAGTTTTTTAGTTAATTTTAATGATTAGACACTTCATCATAATACAGGAAGAAACAACAATAAATATATTTTTGTATTACGACTCTCTTTGCGAGTGTAATAAATGAAAGAAGGGGATGAGGGGACATGACATGAGCATGTCATGGTCTTCAACTTTGTGATTTCCTTTATATGTTTGTGTGTTTTAGTCCTCTTAAATTTGATTTAAGTTTTAGTTTTTATTTTATTTTTTATTTTAAATCTTGCAACTTTTAAATTTTAAAAATTTATATATATACTTTAATAATGCAACACAACATATTTAAATACATATTATGCTATTACTAAAAAATAGGGAATATTTTAAAAATATTTTAATACTTTTAAGGATTAAAATTAATATTTTCTTTCAAAGAGAAAAGCCTGATAAAATCATATTTATAGAAATTAAAAAAATGCAAGTTTATATTCTTTTATATATTTAGTTGGTGCCTTTGAAAAAAAATGAAATTTTTAAATTTTCTCTTTATTTTCAAAAAAATATATAGAAAGACATGGAATGCTTTTTTCTGTCTCCTAATTTTAATAATTGGGAATATTTTTGCAGCTAAATTAGAAATTTTTTAATCTAAATAAAAAAATATTAAAACATTTATCAAATATATTCTTTACCCAAATAATTTAAGATTTCAATCTTGATTGATCATTATGAAATAAATCATACTGATCTCATTTGTGTTCAGGAACGTCAACAAAAAATAATCAGCACTTGGACAACAACTTTATACTAAAACTTCTAATATCGTAAGGAAAATAAGATTAAAGCGTTTATATCTAAATTACCACTCTATTCAGATTTATATAAATCAAGACCCCTGTACGCGACTACGCGACAGTTTAAAGTAAAGAAAGAAGTGACCCTGCCAAATGGATATTTGATAAGATGATTTATCTTTGAGTATTGAATGCTTTATATTTTCTTTTAAAAAATTATCTTAACATTATAATTATTTTTTTAATCTAAAATTTATCATAATAAATCACAAAATAAATAAAATTTGATAAAAAGAAATATTAAATAAGTTTTAAAATTAATTAAAAAAGTATTCCTATAAGGCACGTCATATCATATATAAGGTATTACAATCAACATCTTCTCCCAAATGAACTAAAATTGAACCAACGCATCAGTTCAAGTAGTAAATATTTTTTTTTAAAAGTAAAATTTTGAATTCAAGTTTTATAAATAAATAAAAAAGTGTCGAGAAAATTATATTTTTCTCAAATAAGATTAATTTACTTCGACTTAAGTTATTTAAAAATTTAAAGTAATGTTCAAATATGAAAAGTCTTAAATAAAAATATTAATTAAAATTAAAAGGAAAGAAACAATAACTATACTACATAATATATAGGTTAATAGGTGTCCCACTGTCCCAAGAAGTAAAATGGGTAAAGACATGCAATAATCAATACCAAAAAAAAGACATGCAATAATTGCATTATAAATAGTTAGATAAAAGTTTATGGTTGAAATTCTGAATTGATGTAACATTCAATGAAACATATTTCTCGAAAAAAAATGGTTGTGTTTACATAAACTGTCCTTCAAGAAGAAAATGACTCTGCTAAATGATTTTACTGTAGTAGTTATTAACAAGTAAATAAATATTTCACACAAATGTTATGATAATAAAAAAAGTAAATAACCTTTTTAAGTGTACTTGGCTTTCTTTTAGAAGCAAGTATTTGGGTTTATTTTAGTTTTAGTTTTCAGTTAATATATATTTATTTGTAATTATATCTTCTTCTTTATTTCTTAAAAGTTTACAAAGAAAATTATAAAATAACAATTTTATTTGCAATTTATTGAAATAAAAAAGAAAATTGAAAACAAAATAATAATTTTATAATTTTGTTCAAAATATATCAACCAAAACAAAATAAAACAAACCAAACCCTCTACCTTCCCATATATCCAAAATGCCAAAATATTTTCAACCTGTGATGCTATCAAATTATTGTACCAAATATTTTCAAGAGAAATGATTGTTAAAAAAGAATAATTCACGAATAATGCGAGAATAGTTACTCTATGGATCCATCAATTCAAGCGAATTTGATGCTATACTTATTTCTTAAATAAAAAAATTTAAGGCTCAATGAATTTTATCCTCATTTAATGAAATTTTACCTCTCACTTACACTAACAGTAACTTAAAATTTGTATCACCAAAGTCATGTTTTTGAAAGGCACATTCCTATCATGTATTATCGATGAAACATTCTTATAACATACAGCTCTCCCTATTTTTTTCCTAATCTGTAATTAAAAGAAGAAATATTACACAGGAGACTGACACTGTTTGCCACACATGCTTCGTACAATTTTTATTCGTCTGTAAAGTAGTTTTTGTGAAAGCCTTATGTGCAAACTAATTGGCGATGAGCTAAGCTTTTTAACCAAGAAAAGCGGGTTCTTTCATTGAAGGTATTTTTGAATCTATAGAAATCACTTTTTATCCAAAAGTTCAAATTCCTGATGACATTTATTTGGTTCATGTGAATGACATACAGCCAAGAATATTTCTTAGTCAATTTCTTCATTGACAAGATTTGAGAAATGTGCGATCACTGCAAAATATTCCCAAGGTTGAGAGTTCAAATGAAATATTTGGTAAAATATTATCCTCTTCCCTGCTTATGATTGCAGCAAGAAGACAAGGGAGCTGGTAGAGTGGTAGACTAGTCAAGTAGTTTAGAGTTCTTACCGAAGGCACTTGCTTGTTATGCACCATTATCTACAATTCTTATTAACTTTTCAAGAATCAAAATGATGAGCTTGTACTAATAACACATAGGGTACTCATCAGTTTAATGAGTGAACCCCACTACTTATTACAAGTGGCTAGCTGCTCTTGGAGATATGAAGACAAGTAGCATTCTTCACAATCTTTAGAGATCGTTATTTATGTCATACTTATTTTGCAAGTGTCACTCCATCACAAGATGTGACTTCACTATTCTTTACTTTTTTCTTTCTTTTGAGGGCTCAAACAGAAAAAAAAATCTCATTTACATGAAATAGATATAGATATCCAGGAACAAAAAGAGGATAAAATAAAAACGAATTATGTTCAAAATGCCACTTATAACAGCCAAGATACACTGTCTTGGTCAAATTACAACTTTTCCAACTTCTAATAAATCTGAAACAGGGGAACTCTAATACCATCTCCTGCATTTTCTATTTAAAATACTATATTTCAAGAGGTTCATATCAAATAACCTTACACTTAGTACTAATTTCTACCTATGAGAATGTATACTCACACTAAGAATCAGTATAGCATAAGAATCTTCAAACTTTTTTTTCTTTCGATAATATAACATCCCACGATGAAAAGAGCTTGAGATGCATGCCTTCTCTTGCCAACACTGTCACATAGCCTCCATGTTCCATAAAGTAGAATCCCCCATGCTGTCTAGCATCCATCCATTTCCTGCTGTCTGAAAATCAAACTGTGGGAAGTCGTAAGTATCCATTGCTGAAAGGGGATCCATGTTTATGCCTTCCATGCCATAGTTATTGGTATCAACATAGCAATTGTCCTGGATTGGATAACTGCAAACATTGTTCTCAAACACATTTGAAGGACTTTTGGGGTGTTCAGAAATTTCAAGTAGCTGTGAAAATTGGAAGGAATCTGGGGATGGATTGATGGGGTTGGACATAGTATTAAAATGATTTGCATCATCCATAATAAATTCCCTTTGTGGAGGAGATGAGGAAGAAGACATAGAAGGATTAATATTGAAGCTGCTTGACATTGAACTCATAGAAGCTTCTCCGGAATTCCCTAAATTCATCATGTTTGTCATGGAAGAGTGATGAGGGCTTGGAGAATTGCTCTGTTCCATCTTTTGGAGCAATCTTGGCATCCAAAAACACTTGACAGCATCAATGAATCTCTTGCTACCAGATTCAATGTTAAGTTGGCGTGCCTGTTTCTGTATCCTTGTTCTCCAATAGTTCTTGATCTCATTGTCTGTTCTTCCTGGCAGATGCTGAGCAATTTTTGACCACCTATTCCCCAAATGAACAACAACAAAAGCATGTCAAACTCAAACTCATTGTGGTTCACAAGGCATTTTTTGAGTGCATAAATATTTAAATACTCATTTTATGGACAGATCATTGATTAATAATTACCTGTTACCCCACTTGGAATGGAGTTCAAGGATCAAGAGTTGCTCCTGTGGAGTGAGGTTCCCTCTCTTAATGTCTGGTTTCAAATAATTCAGCCATCTAAGTCTGCAACTTTTTCCAGTCCTCTTCAATCCTGAAATGTTGGAATAATGTTAAAAAAAAAGAGAGTATAAAACAGTGAGAAATAATAATGAAATTATTGCTCTCTTAACTTTAAGAGTGCATGGAATCTGTACCTGCACTTTTGGCTAACATATTCCAACGGCCTTCACCATGACGAGCAATATAGTGTATGAGTAAGCTGTCTTCTTCAAGAGTCCAAGGACCTCTTCTCAGCTCACTCTCTTCTTCATTAGAACTCAAATCTCTCTTTGCAATTGTGGACATGGTTGGTGTTTTTGTGGGGTTCTTTAAGTTATTACAAAGAAAGTATGATATATATGGATCAGAACAATTAGAAATGATGAGTTCGAGTGAGTGTTTCTACAACACCATAGGCCTATATATATATATATATACTCCCCACGGAATTTTGTTTAATGGGTTTGGTAGACTATGCTAGGGAACAAGAGGCTATAACGTTATAGCTCGCGGAATAATAAAACCAAAGTTGTGATTATATATTATTATGTGTCCTTTTTCATAATAGGGTTCCACTTATATTATTCCTTAGTTTTGCAAAACACCCTGACAAAGATACTTCCAAGTGTTAACAAAACACACCCTGACGTGTCCATTGAACCCTTATTACCTCCCACTAAACAAAATCAAAGAATCTAAACTGTTAACAAAAGCGGGAATATATTAAGGTTATATATGCTATTAACTATGGGAGTTAACTGAGTTAGGAGTAGTGCAAATCAAGAATTTTCCTCTACTCTCTGGAGAAGATTTTGGAGACTTGACTAATATGTAGATGTTGATTGTGCAAAAATTAGTTGTGGAATAATTTGATTATTAAACAAGGTTCCAGTGCACTTTTTTGCTTTTATAATCGATTCTAGCTTGCAGAAACTAAGAGAAATAAAACACGTTAAAGATTCTTTCATAAGTTTGCATGTGCCCCATGTTAATGACTAAAGAAAAACTCCATAATGTTCTTTTTTAACTTCTAGAGAATCCAGTATCTTTCTTGTCGTAATATATATCTGAACGTGAAACCAATGTTCTAGAAAGAAAGAAAAAGAAAATATTTTCAAGTAAGGGAAATTTAACCTACATTTCCAATGGTGTATATGCTTTTATTTCGGACTAGGGTAACACTTTATACAGAAGTAGAAGCAGCAAAAATACGTCATTTTTTTTTTTTTGCCATCTGATTCACCTCTAAATCTATACACAGTTACGCTACTACTCTACAGTCTACACAATGATTGCATTTTTCTTATTCTGTGAGAGTTCTCTCTCAAAAGTTGTCCTTTACATCTCTGTTCAAGTAAGTGGTCTTCATCACTTTTTTTTTTATAATCACAGTTGTTACCATGCTTGTTTTTCCTGCAGAAAAAGACTCTTTAGAAAAGTAACTACACTTCTTTTCCGCTAGCATAATGACTTGCCTATTACGTAATTAACTTTGGGTCTCCTGACTATTGCCGTCGGGAGTTAAAGCTGAAGAAATAAGTGACTATATTTTGATAATTAAAAGTTATAAACATTTAATCAACTATTCATTATTTATTTATTTTTTTATTTTTATTGCATTACATCATTAATCAAATCAATTATTTATTTCTCATATCTTTCTTTCTCTCTCAAGGTGTATACAATTTAAAGATTGTTTAAGGAACATTTTTCAAAGAAATAATAAAGAAATTTGTTTAATTATGTTATACGAGTATATTAAAAATCATTGTTGTGTATTAATAATATTTTTTAAGAGTTTAATAGAGATGTATTGTGACTCTAAATCAGTCAATAATTATTATTGATGTAACTTTACTATAAAAAAAAGAAAACAACACATTGTATATTATGATTTGTGATTAAATAATATATCAATCTTTTATATTATCAATACATACATTATTTATTTATTTTTAATAAAAAAATAATATATGCACTAACTATGAGAATGATTAAATGATAATATATATAAAAGTTTTACATTATCATTTAATTAAAAACATTATACATGATAACTGTTCCGGCATGACTTGAGAGGGAGCCTTTATGTGCTTCTCACGAGCTTCAAAGTTCATCTTTGAACAATCCCTAGCTCCAACGGTAATTGATATGTAGATTCCTAGTTGGCACAAGGGAGAAACCATCTAAAAGGATTCTAATGCTTAAGATTCTATGTGACTAATATGAGGTGATTAGGATTTTTGGCATACTTAAATTGTGTAGCTCTGTATGTTTTTATAACTTTCGTTTTTATAATATGAGTTAAGATAGGATAATTATCTTATTTTTAAAGATAAAGTCATTATATTTAAGTGACTAAGTACTTTAAACTGTTGCTAGTTGATAAAGAGATTATTGTTGTTATCGCTGGAGATTGTATTGAATCTTTCCTATTCCATTGACATTTCTTGCTAGTAACGTACTCGCACTTTCATTATTACTTTTTACATTTTTCATTCATTTTCGAAAACTACATTTCAAAATGGGATTTGGGAAATGTAGAAAACAATAATAAAAATGCAAGAAACAACAACCTTCTCTACATTAACCTGAGAGGATTGGGTTTTGTTATATTTGGACTAGGCCAAGTCTGAAATAATTTTTTTTTACTTTTATAATAATTAATTAAAAATTATATTTATTGATTTACAACAGAATTTTTTTATACTTAGAATGCATAACTTTATTAAACTGAACGTCGATCCAACCTCCTACCTCCTTCTCCATTTTTATCTTGGAAAGTAGGAAAACAAAATTCAGCATGGTTCAAGTTGAAAAAACAAACACACCCTAAACACCTTTTAGCAAGTTTTCTTAGAAAACTTGTTAATATTGTCGTTAATAGTTTGCTGACCAAATGATAAGTGTGGAAAAGATCTAAACAAGAGAAAAAAATTATTTGAACATTAAATAATTAATATTGTATTTGACATTGTATAATAACAATTATTTTTATATATTCATCACAAAAAAAGAAAAAGAAAAAACAGAAGGTGCCAAAAGATAAAAGGACTGGAAATAAATGAATGGTCCCCGTGGTCTGTTGTCTAAATAATTTTCCATATGAGTAACGTCTTTGACTGAGCAAAACCTAAGTGAAAAGAACAGAACAGTGTAGAGATACAATGTAAGAGCATGCAGACCGGCGGGGAAGAAGCACGTCAGCAACTAAATGTTGGTGAGTAGGGACACAGCCAGCTGTTTCTCTCTTTTTTCTCCCCATCAAACCCGCAGAGGTCAAACCACAGACAGAATCGGGCGTGGTCCTAATAACAACATTATATATATATATATATATAAACACATGCACTGATGCAACAATTTCATTCAAATGCTCGTTTGCAAGAATAAAAATAAAACCTTAAACAAAATAGTGCTGAGAATTTTGAGTTCAAATTTATTAAATGAAAAATAATGTTGTAAGAATTTTGTTTCCTTAAATGTAATATATAACAGATAACAGATGGCATTTGAGTTCAAAATCATTTTTACTTTAGGAAATAAAGAAGAGAAATTGGAATTTTAATGGGTCAAGGGGAAAAAAAGTACAATTTAAAACACATAAGAATGGTGTTAGGTCTTTTTCTAGTATTTTACATCCAATACAAATATATGAGTGTAACAACATATTTTATATAGTTTCTAATTTTTTATTAAGTGAAAAATTTGTTTAATTGTTTGATAATAAATTATTTTTAATAATTTTTAATATTTTCTCAAATATTATTTGAAATTATATTTTTAAACGTTAGTTTTTAATTTTTTAATTTTTATTTTTTTTATCCTTAAACATTTATTATATTTCTTTTTAATCTTTTTTATTAAAGATAAAATTTTATTATTTTTGTCTTTTATGCAATTTTATATTTTTCAGCTAATTTAATAAATATTTTATTAAACACTTATAATTTGATGAATTAATTTTTCAACTTTTAGTTAGTTTTGTAAAAAATAGAGCTTAATTTATATGTACATTAATCTATCACATTCGCAATACGCGCCAATTGTGATCTAACGAAGGTGAAAAAAAGTTTAGCTTGAACCACTAAAGTCCTACAAGCATGTCGATATGTAAGTTCTAAAATCAAATTGAATTAGTCGTTTAACTACGTCTAACAATTAACTTGGTGATTGTTTTCTAGACAATTTATTGAGGAAGGGATTGTTCTTCAATATGCATTCCAACTGCTCTCCCAATAGTTTTATAGAGTCGTGTGATTGATTGAGAATATGCTATGACTACTTCTAGGCAAAAGGAAATTTTATAAATGACTGAAACGTAAAATAAAAATATGATTTGTATTAATGGTCCTAGACCTTTTACATATGAAAGAAAAGGCACCAGTCAACTATCCCATGATCATTTTCCTTATATTTCCATCTTATGTGTGGCAAATTTCTGATGCGTAAAGCCTCCTATCATCCAACCCATGTCCAGCAGATTTAACCCATATAGCTAATTAAGCCCAAAATTCAATAGATATTCAAACTCAAAACCAAGTGGCCCCATTAACCGCAGGCAATTGTTATTTTTATCTCTCTTCTAAAAAATTATTCTAATTTATCCTTGTCTTCGTTTCTTTCTTATAATTCTCTCCATTCGTATTTTTCCAGAAAAAAAAAGAGAGATAAACCTACCCCCTTCCCTCTTTTTGGTGGAGACATCATACTTCTGCAAAAACTGACAGGCCTCCAACATGTGTTGCATAAAAACAATGGTGATATCCCGTATATCACCTACAACATAATTAAATTCAGACCCAATAAAACAACAAGAGCATATCTACAATCCTGGAATATATATAATTCATCACGATCAGTGACGATTGATGTTGTGGATGCTTCCCTATCAGGCTTTAGAATAGAAGTAACATTTGCCTTAACCGTATAAACTAAGGTTAAAAAGGAAAGCATAAATTTTTAAGTGCTAACGATTGTTAGCTTCAAATTTAAATAAAACTAGAACAGTATTTGTGCAAAAGAGAATTGTACAAAAAAAATAAAAAAAAGGAAAAAATAATTGTTGTATTTTAACATAAATATCCAAATTTATGATATAAAAATAGATATAATAAAACTCAAGCTTGAAGTCTTAAACCCAGTATCATTATATTATAGAGTTGTTAGATATTCAAAAGAGAATGCATAAGCTTTTGTATTTATGATGGTAAAATGAAAAACGTGAGTATCGTTAGTTGAGTTCACAATAATGTGAACAGTCAATGATTGAAGGAGAGATGATATGGGTACTGGACATGAAAATGTCACTTCACACAAAGGATGGAGGAGGTGCTATAAAGGTTTGAAAGTTCTTTCAAGGTGGAGATAGATAGATAGATGCTTTTTTATCTCTTACCTATTTCGTTCTAAAAGCCTAGGGATAATTAATGTGACATGCGATGGATTAACAAAATTTTGGTCATATGTTTCATTTTCCATTAATTAAGGCCAGCATGATATATGCATATATACGACATAAAATAATTAAAATGCCTTGCAAGAGAGCATGCGTGGTGGGCAGTGGGCACAGCACACGCGTGTTTCTTTGGCATTCTGCTCGATTAAATAAGTTGGGACCTTAAGTGTTCTCTCTTTTTCAATTTTTTCTATTCCCAGCTTCTTTCCTTCTCTTTATAAGACCTTATATCATTTTTTTTTCTATAAAAAAAAAATACTAGTACGAACTTACTTATTTCAAGATAAGCAACAATTATTATTAGGCTGAACTAAAGAATATTGTGTTTTTTAGGAACACTGAATATTTACACACATACACACATAAAAATTCTTATATTATTTTTGTATTTTATTTGTTTGAAGAATAGATAATAGTATTATATTAAAATGTATAATTTTATTTCTTTATTCAAAAATAATTTTTTAACTCAAAATGTAATTCCTGTTTTCATAAATTTTTCCCAAACACTTATATAAGTGCTAACGCCATAATATAAGTTAGATTTTATATTGGCAACTCGCACGGTATAAGTTAACATTTAAAATTAGTATTATTTATTATTTTGTAAAAAAAAATGAAACTTTATTTATTTTTTATTCTGTTTTCATTACTTTTTGACATTTAAAAGGTTTATTTTCTTTGACCAAATAAAAAGTTGGTTTATTATTTTCTTGAAAGATTTGATATTCAAAAGTTGGCTAATTTGATTGGGCCGATTTTAGAGAAAATTGGGCTACCCAGCCTTTTTGTCTGTCATGGGGAATAGGTTCCTTCACCGCACTTCCAACTTCCAAATCCGTGGTTTTACTTTTCTTCTCAGTAACAATGTCCTTCATTCCCGACGAGATTTGAATTTTGAAGCATATATTATTGATCCCTTCCTCGTCGACCATCGATTTGCACTGCACAAATACTCGGACTCGGAGACCCCTTCACGGAGCTCCGTCGTGGGCTCGTGGCCAAGCACCACGGCAAAGATCGGTACCTGCTCTCATCGCCGGTGGCCTCAAGGACTTGGGCACCAAAAATCCCGTTCTCTACCTCGATTTCGAAGTTCCCGCCTAATTCACACGGCTTATGCTGAAGACACTGCTGCTGCTGCTGCAAGAAAATAAAATAAAAATTGCCAAAATAGGGAAACACAAAATTGTTGGTGGTGTTGAGGTGCTAATTAGAGGACAAATTGCAAATGGCTACATCTGTTAATAAGATTGGACACTGGAAGCGAAAAGAGTTGTGGTTTCTTGTAATTTATGCAATCCTTTTCTATGTTATCATCATCAACCGTTCACTTCAACTCTCTCGTGGTATATATCTTTTTTCACTCTGTAATTGTCTTTTCTCTTACCAATTGCTTAATTGCCGAGCTTGTTTTTCACAGATTATTACAAACAGCTTCACGGTTTACGCCCGGGATGGCTCATAGCTCATTACCTCAATGTATGATAATTTTGTCTGTTGTAAGTATTTCAGTAGAATTGGTCATGATGTGCTTGCTGCTGATCCAAATGCACATTCTGTTCTGTTTTGTGAAAAGGATGTTTCAGATGCTCAGTGGAGGAATTTGCGAGGAAATATACCTGTTCTTACTCTTGTCTTTGCAATTTTCACTCTGCTGGCCAATTTCATGAGGGCCTTCAATTTAAGAGTGAAGGGAATGTCCATTGTCTGGCTTTTATTTTCTTTGGCCTACTTATCATATCTTCATGGAGCATGGTACGGGACGCATGCATTGTTTATTTTGACGTTCTTCTTTCTTTCATTACTGTTATTCCTTACCTTCATTAGTCTAGTCTAACTTTGAGTTTGTTTCATTTGCAGCATTGTATTTATCCTGTCAATAGCTACTGGTAATTTTCTTCTTGTTAAGGTGCGTGTAATGGAACAACTTTTGATGCTTGACCATTGTTTCATTAATGTTTAAGTCTCAATAAATATAATCCATTTGTTCCTAAACAGATAATGTTTTTGTCAATCATTATATTGTAGCATTTAATTACCTTATTTACAACTTTTCCTGCAGTTATCATGTAAGACTAATCCTGTTTCAGCAGATCTTTGCACAGAAGGAGTACTTTCCTCTTGTAGTTTGGAGTTACAACATATTGTTTCTTCTCTGTAATCGGATTTATGAAGGATATTCATTCTCTATATTTGGGTGAGATGCATAAGGTTTGTTGTATTGTTATATTTTATGCTAGGAGTAATTCTATTTCCACTTAAGATTATGTATTTACATTGCAGGCAACAGTGGGCATTTTTGGACAATTACCGGGGCAGCTTTAGGTGGCACATATGTTTCAACTTTGGTATTTTTTCATTATTTAATTGAGTTCCTATGGTATCTCTAATGAAAGTCAGAATAGTCCATTTATATGTGATTCTTACATTGCTTTGTCTTATTCTTTTTTCCCTGATTAATGTTAGTGAACTGTTCCTCAACCATCACCAGCATTAATATGAAATTATGCTACTCATCACTCCTCACTTTGTAACTGTTGTCATGTTATGCTGATTTATTATTCAGAACAATTATGGGCCTGAATATTAAAATTCGGTGATATAAACATTTAAAATTCTATTTTTATTTTGTATTTTATGAATTATATATGAATGTCTTTGTATTCTCATTTTGCATACCGTTATGTAATGTGGCAATAACAATAACTTAATCTATGTTTCTTTATATTTAAGCTTAGATGTTTGTGACAGTTGTTTTGCGCATGATAAGCTTTGGATTCGATTTTCACTGGAGTAATCAAAATTCTCATTTTGATCAGGAGGTATGTTTTTTGTTTCTGATAATGGTACTTGTTTTGTTTTGAATATAAGATTCTACTGTAAAGTTTCTCTCTTAATTTAATATGGTTTCATGGATGACTATATTATAATGCTGTAGACTAATACTTTTAAATTTTTATTACTGAAGAGTTATTCTTGATTTTACATCAAAGACATAAATCTTTTTAGCGTCTTGTAGAATGTAAATTATGTTTGATTACTATTTAAATAATTTTGTCCTCCACTTCACTAGTACATAAGACCATACTAGTTTAGTTAGGCTGTAGTTTTTGTATATTTCGACAGATTTGACTATAGTCTGGGAAAGCCTTGTTCAGTTCATTTCATTTAGGTAAAACCTATTATGTGTCTGTCTTCATGTTTCATAATGGTCAATTTTGGCATTTTCTGGGCTTTACATTACTTGAAATATTTTAGCTTGCAATATCAATATCTAGTGCACATTTTGTCATCGAGCTGTTGACTAATTATGTAGCTTTTTGATTTTGGGTATCAATATGATTAATAAATATTTTTCTCAATGTCTTATTCTTTGATTATTGCAGAAGCATTATCAGCATTGTCATATTTGTAAATCCGGAAAATCTTGCTATCAAGTTTTACAGGTTAGCATAGCTGCTAGTTAAACTCAAGCACAAGTTGAAGTTTATCATAGTTGCCGAGTTATGTTTTATGCTGGGTTTTTTTCCCTAATGTTTGTTTTTAAGTAGTTATGATTTCAATTGGGCATGTGGACACATGTTTTCCACCTCATAATTTTAATTACATTACCAGGAGAGAAGTCTACATAATGACAACTTTGGATATATCACATACCTTTGTTATTTGGTATATGCACCACTTTATATTGCGGGTCCAATACTGAACTTCAATGCCTTTGCCTCACAGGTTTGTGACTGTAAGTTATTTTGATTTTGATGGTTTAAGCTTCATTATTGACTTCCATTACATTTTGAGTAGTTCTATTGAGGAAGTAAACCCTCATCTTGTTATTTTAAAAAATAGAAGTATATTCAAGATATTATTTGTTCGAAACTGAAAAGAAACCACCACATTTGTAATCATTGTTTAGAAATTTGATGTTATATTACCATAGGATTCAAGTGGGGTGGATGAAATGGAGGAGTTCCTCAAATATCATTTGTAGCTAAAGGTCCCACTCAAGCTTAAGGAAAACTTTTACCATACGACTACAATACCTCTAATGTTGTATGGAATGGAGTTTTGGATAGTTAAAAGCCAGCCTGAGAATAAATTCAATACAGTGAAGATTAGATGTAATAGATGAGGGCCCTGTTTGGAGAAGTTTCTATAAGCACTTATAGGAGAAGAAAATAAAAAGGAATAATGGAATAAGTGTCTCCCATAAGTTAAAATTAGCTTATGTATAACTTAAAATCAACTTTTTGGAGAAGCTAAATGATTTAAACTTAGACATATTTTAGCTTATGGGAAAAACTTATTTCATTTTTCTTTCATATTTTCTTCTCCTATAAGTCCTTATGGAGGAGCTTATCCAAACAGGTCCAAGATAGGATTAAAAATATATACATTAGAGAGAATGTGTGGGTAGCACTTATTATAGAAAAAAATAGTAGTTTCTCATCTTAGGTGATTCAGGCACATATTGAGAACAACTGTTGAAGACCTAGTTAGGAGAGCCAATGAGTTGGAGGGTATCCCTGTCCCTAGAGGCTGGGGAGATAGGGAGAGAAAACCATAATCAACAAAAATTTAAGTAGAAGGGTAATCTTATTATTAATTTCAAGTAGTAGCAGTAGGAAATAATAATCTCTGCTTATATGTTCCCAAGAGCAACGGCAATTGAGAAGATTAACTTTGATTCAACCAAGGCTAGAACCAATGCTTCCAGAATGATCCTCCCCTCCAGATACCCATGATCTAACTAAACATTCCCTCAAAGATTAACTTCTTGCTGATAGTCTTTCTTGCCAATTTATCAATCTTCTCATTCAACATGACTTTGGAACTTATATCAATAGCTTTTGGCCTCCTGTATGACTATTCAATAGGTCAAAGGCTCAGGTTCCCCACTTCTACTACTTACTTAAATGAGAAGAACATCTTCCCAAGTAGCTTCATCTTTAGACTGATTTTGCCATTGTTTCACTAAAGGTCCATTATGGATGATTCTTCTGCAGAAAAAATATTCTTCTAAAGCCATAATAGTAGGCAAAGGTATGGTAGACATTGTGTTGTCCCAGGGATCTTTTCAACTGAAGGAATATGAAAAATAGGAAATTTCTGAGACACGAAATCTATCATTTCTTGTTTCCCTCTTGAAAATTCCTGAATGTTTCTAATGTCACAGATTTTTTCAAGTTTTTTTAATGGTTGCTTGAGTTTCTTTTTTCTTGATGATACTGGTTCTAATATTTTGCAGATAGATGTTCCTCAAAACACTAATTCAGTTAGAAATGTGACACTCAATGGTTTCCGCTGGGTATTGAGTCTTCTCCTTATGGAATTAATGACACATCTATTCTACTATAATGCCTTTGCTAATAGGTGAGAACTTAGTATTCAGGAAAGAACCACCTGTTATATTTAATTTTTAAACCAATTTTATTGTTTGGTAGCTGAAATAATTTCTTAATCAATTAGTGATTTGTGGAAGCACTTATCTCCTATGGACGTGTTCATCATTGGATATGGCGTAAGAGAATACATATTCATCAATTAAGTGGTTTTACTGAACCCTATGACGTCAACTAATCATGTAGCCAACCACACCTCGTGGGATAAGGCTTAGTGGTTGTTGTTCTTGTATTATGAAAACTAAATTTTCCCAATTATATCAGCATGCTGCCTTGTCATTCTTTTCTATTTATTTGTTTCAGGTATTAAACTTCATGTGGCTAAAATTTTTACTGATCTGGCGCTTTTTCCGTTTCTGGTCACTGGTATGTTTCTTGCTCGTTAAGCATATGGCATAAATGTCCAAGTACATATTTGAAGAAAGTCGTTACTTTGAATCATATGCTGTAGATAAACGGAATTGAGGCTCCAGAGAATATGCCAAAATGTATTAATAATTGTCACAACTTGGAAGGCTTTTGGAAAAACTGGCATGCTTCCTTCAACAAGTGGCTTGTGAGGTGCAATAAGTTCTTTTTCCTGGATTTTTCTCTTTGTTTTCCCAGATAATGACTTAAAATTTTGATGTGTCAAAATTCAGGTATATATACATTCCTCTTGGGGGATCTAAGAAAAAGCTACTAAATGTGTGGGTTGTTTTCACATTTGTTGCAATCTGGCATGATTTAGAGTGGTATGTTTCCCTTTATTGTCCAAGTTCAATCTATTCTACCTGTAAAAGTTGCAGAGTTTTTTATCAGATATTTTATGCTTGATTATTCTTATGGACCTTAGGAAACTTCTTTCATGGGCATGGTTGACGTGTTTATTCTTCATCCCTGAGTTGGTTTTAAAATCAGCAGCAAAAGCATTTCAGGTAATGCATATCCACAATTTTTCTCTTCTAAATTTTCATTGATCCAAAGTTGTTATGCTTGCTGTCTAACATGGAGGTAAATTTGATTATTAGGCTCAGAGTTCTTTTGGAGAATGCATATTTCGTGAACTCAGTGCTGTTGCTGGTGCAGTGACAATTACTTGTCTCATGGTTTGTCCTTGAATGCTCTCACAGAACATACGAATATCACATTTTTACCTGATAAAGTAAAAGAATGATGTTTTAAGGGGTCAGTTTATGATGCAACAAGTAATCCTGTTGAACCAATTGATCCAGTGCGAGGCCTTTTATACAACAAGTTTGATGTTCAATTTTACACATAAATATAAGTGAACCAATTGCACTCAAGTTTACTTTTTTCACATCAGCCAAATTGAACCTGAGTCTGACAAAATCTATATCTGATCACAACTGCTACACTTACAACAAATATATATATATATATATATATATATATATATATATATATATATATATATATATATATATATATACACTCCCAACGTTCCTAATTATAAGACCTTTTTATAAGAACCTTCTTTAATTTCTAGACTAGATGCATGAATTATTTTTTCCCTACATATCTTTAGTTAATTATTCTCTTTTCAAACATTAGTGAAAAACAATTAAGTGGATACAGAGATAAGAATAGAGTAATTTTGTAATGATAGAATAAATAATTGACAGATCTAATGTGATAAACTAAATTAATTACTTTTCTTAAGGGACATGAATTAGTTGAAAGGATTTTATAATCAGGGACAGAGACGGAGTATAAATATATGTATGTAGGTATACCCAGTAGATAGTTAGAAACTGAATCTCACTGTACCAGGAGATTTGAGAGTTCTGGCTCTCTCTCCCAATCCCGACTCTAAGTTTAAAACACCTCTCTGTTATTTCCTTCTCCTCTCCTATATATTCACTGTCCACTGTTCTAACTATCTGATGATACATGTGAGTTCATATTGAAGTTAAGTTCAATGTACCTGAAATCCAACGCCACACTTCCTTTTACTTTTCAACTTTGGAAAGTGGGAAATGTCTGTTCAATGCGTTTCCTAACACAGCCAACTGTTATTAAATCAGTTCTAATCGCTGATACTTGTCCTAGTATCTAACAAAGTCGTTAAAAAAAGATTCAAAGAGCGGTAAATGGTTTAGTTTACACATTGACTTGAGCGAACCATTCTTTTTGGCTTTTTTTCTTTCCTGATTGTTTATTACTTCTGTTTTGGTAGAATCTGTTGTATTTTTTTGTAAAACAAGAATATGGTCCATATCTAATTTAAAAATACCATGACATTTCTTGACAGGTGGCTAATCTGGTTGGATTTGTGGTTGGACCAAGTGGCATTAACTGGTTGCTTTCTTCTTTCCTTAACAAGGAAGGTATGTCAAGTATCCTTAGCCTTTTAATTTAATTGCAGTTTGAATAAAGTGAAAATTTCATTTGAAAATTCCATGACACAGGTTTGCCTGTCCTTGGTGGCATGCTTATGACATTTTACGTTGGAACAAAGGTTTGAAATGTTCAGCATTTATATTTTTCATCCTTCAATTTTTTTTCTTTTCCTCCCATCCATTTTTTGTTTATAATCTTCAGCCTGGATATTTGCAGATTATGTTCCACATAGATGAAGCAAAGCAAAGGTCCCCCTGAACTGGGACAAATAATATTTTATCATACTCATGTTTAGTGCTAGGAGTTTCAAATCCAGTACAGAACAATGTGCTTGACTTGGAGGTGTCTGTGGGTGCCTTTCGTTTTTTGACAGATTTCCTGATGAGTGATGCGCTATTGTACATAAAATTGGGAACCATGGCTTCGAATTTTCTACATCATCTAATGTCACAGAATACACGGAAAAATGAAAAAGTAAATCTGTTGAACTTGACACCTTATAACATCGATTTTTGGTTTTTTCTACACCAATCTTTTATAAAACCCTTTTATCCCTACATTCTTTTGGCCTTTTTTTTATTTGACCATTTTGATGATCTTTAGTGTTACTATTAAGTTGCGGTCACTATCTCCCATTTTGATGATCTTTTAAGGTTTTATACCTTTATTAAGATCCGAACGAAATATATAATGGTTGTACCAACATGTAGCAGAGTTAGATTACTTTTACACATACAAATAAATATTAGGAGCAGAAGATGAAAAAGGAGGAATTACTTACTGACATAGTGATAAGTTCAAAGGTTGCCAGGTGTATCAGCAAAGTGCAATGGACCAGACCAGTGCAAATAAAACCTGACACGATCAGCCCATGAGCACACATTCCCTAAGTCGTTCTGTGCATATTCTGGAAGCAGGTTTTTCACAGCATCCACCGCTGAATCGCTGAGGCGAGAATGTTCAAGTTCATAGAAAGAGGAAACTAAGTAATGTGATATGATATGATAATGCATACATGAATTTGGAAGCACAACACAACACTTCATAGAGAGAATGAAAGTAATTGGTGACCTGAGCAATCCTACTAATTATGGCATGGCCATCTTCTCCCCACCCTTGTGTGTTTGGAAGCACAAGCATCAAAGACACTATGGCCACTACCTGGATTTTGTAATACTCCATCTTTCCCCTTCACCAAACTATGCAAATCCTCAACTATGCACTTATTTATAAGTGTGTGAAAGAGAGGTGGTTTTGTTTTGTCATTTGCGGTGTGAATAAAGTGAACATTGTATGCGTTTCGTCAACTTTGGAGTGTGATTTTACGGTTCAAATCAAATGAAATGAAAAGCTAACACGGATATTTTATTCCAATGTAAAACTTGGTGTCATTTTTACTTCTGTTTTTTTACTGATAAAATAAGATAATTATTTTTTTATACATTATATTTAAATAATTTCTGTTCATTCAAAAAAGTGGCTAATGACCAAAGTTATCTTTTAAGACAATTTAAATAATTGGTTTAATTATTAATTTAATCTCTATAATTTTTAAACTTATTTCTTTTAGTTCATATAGTTAATAAATGTTTATATTTTAATTACCAAAAGGTTTATGTCGTTAAATTCTTTAATTAACAGAATTAAAAAATTTAACGGTAAGGATCTTTTAAAAATTAAAATATAAAATTCAGAAACTAAAAAATTTACTTATTAGACTTTCAAAATTAAAAAAATTCACTTATTAATTATTTTAAAAACTATAAGAACTAAGTAATTACAGGTAAATAATTTTTTTTCATTCGGACCATTTATATTGACCATAGTTTTGGCGTAATCACGTGTGTGGTAAAAGCAAGAATAGAAATAATCTCAAAAAGATTTTGATTTGGAGTTCAGAGTTACCTTAGTTTCCGGGCACAGTCTAAGGAAAGAATCCAATTGGATTGTAAGGCTAACATGTCAATTCGGTTTATAATTGAATCAGGATCTAATCATACCAATTAATGTTTTTTTTATTGTATTCGGGATCTTTTGAACATATTAGCCGTCTATTCCCCAAAAGTTCAACCAATTGTTCAACAAAAAACCTTTTGCCAAAAGGTAACTTTATGAACATAGAAACTTTTTTTTTAAGACAATACAGAAACTCCTAAAACGTTTAATTCTTTTTTTTTTAAGATTTCTTTTAAAATTATTACACAAACATATAAGGTATTTTCTATCAACAAAAAAAAATTAAAATCATTTTTAATCTACCCTTATATATTTCATTATGATATACTATTTTTTAATACTAATATTATACAAGTAAATATTGCACCATAATTTAATTTAAAATTAAAATCTTAAGATTTTGGTTTATAGGTTTTTTCTTTTGATATGATGTTTAAGTTTTTCATTCTTATTCATCATAACATTTTATTTCATACTTATACTTGAACCAAAACAAATTCATCTAATTAATAATCGTGAAATAAATTTTTCTTGGATTATTATAATATTTTTAAAAAAATGATGTTTTCGTCTGAGTCTTTTACACTTTTTTGTTATTGCTTTCATCCTACCTCAAGATGAGATAATTAACTTTTGCCTTTGATGTAATGTTAGAAAATAAAATAGTAATTTAAATTTTAATTAATAAAATCAGTTATATATGTTAATAAATAATCAGCTATAACATGATTTGTAAATCTATTTGATATAAACATATATAAATTTGTGATTTGAACTTTTATTGACATAATCAACTTTTACTTCCACATAGAGAAAATGTTATTAAAAAGTACTTTTTATTAAATAATTGACTATAACATTACGTATAAAATAAATTGACTATAAATTTTTTTATCCAATTTCACTAAAAAAAATTGTTATCCAAATCGATATCCTTATTGTTATCCAAATTGTTATCTTTGGAACAATAACAGACAAAAATGGTAAATAAAAACAAAAAAGGAAAACAGAGTAGCAATAAAAATGCAAAAACAGAGATAATTATGACAAAAAAAAACATGAACCAAAAATCGAACAGACAAAAGTTAAAAAAATGAAAATATTGGGACAATAACAAAGCAAATTAGAAAAGCAACACAAATGAAATAAAAACAAATATGAAAAAATATAAACAAAATGTGCATAAGAAAACATTTGATAAGAAAATAATAATTTAAAATTTTTAGTTAAAAAAAGAAGAACACGTGATTGTAAGTGTGTGTGTAAAAAGATTATAATAAGATGTAATATTTAATATTCATTTCTAATTTTGTTCACTTATTTTCTTTATAATGAAAGCATTTTAAAACAGTAATTATAAATAATTTAACAGCCACATGCACCATGGGCAGAGTTAATCTCTACGCATAGGGTTAAGAAATACGTATAATCTGTGATGTAGGAAAAAACAATTTAACATCATTTTTTTATCATTAATATCTAGGAAAATTATCCCTGTAATCCATAGCCTTTATTAGTAATATCTGGTAGAATTATTCAACTTACTTGCAAAAAAAAAACGGCTATTCATCACACGAACCCACAAAAAAAAAAAAGTATTCAAAAAAGAATACCTACCTGCAGACTACCACCCAAAATATGCATTAATAGATGATGAAATCATTAAAAAAAAATGATGAAACGTAACTTCTGCTAGAAGTGGTAGAAAGGTGAGCTTTATCTCCTTTTTATTAATGTATAGAAAACCACCTCAAATCATTTTATATATATATATATATATATATATATATATATATTAGATACACATAAGAAAATTAAGCATACCAACTTATGTAAACTAATGTAGTAGCATATAAAAAAAAGATCAGCAGTAAAAAAACAGTAAAAGAAATTATAAAAAGAGAAGGGACAAAGCTACATGTGCATATGGATAAAAAAGGACTTTGCAACCTAATATATTTTGCATGATCCAAATTCAAGATTGAAAAAAATTACAACAAATGTATATAAAAGGTATAAGAAGTTGGTTAAAAAAATGGTATAAGAAATAGAAAAAGAGAGGAATTCACTCAATCATATTCATACTATATACAAAGCTAAAATTTCAAAGAAAAGGATAGAAGGGCAAACATGCAAATTAGAAAAATACTAAAAATAATCCAAATAAATCCATTTGAAGAATTTCTTGTTACTTTTTGCCTCATTTTGGATCCAACATAGAAATAAATAGATAAGAAGGAAAAAAAAATAGAAATACATTCAATCATATACAAATAAAAATTTGTAAAAAATATGAAAAATAACTAAAAATGTCTTCCAACAACATATATATTTGTTAAGTAGTAAAGAATACACTTCTCTTCTCTGATTGAGAGAATTGAAAGAGAAGTATTTAAATAGAAATTAAATTTTCCAACATATGGCATAACAACAATTACAGATATCATAAGCAAACAAAATATAGATATCAAAAAATATTTTAAACTATTTTATTTATAATTAATATTTTTTTGTTGAAATTTGTAACTAATATGATATCTCTAATTACATTATTATCATAATATATTTTAAACTATTTTTTTTGTGACCATAGTATTTTAAAATATTTTAATTGTAATTAAATAGTGCACGTATTATTAAATGATAGTTTAATTGTATCTTTTATAATTGAAAATTATTGTTTTAATGCATTTAAAATTATTAAGATAACCTCGAACTTTTATGAGAAAATATGAATTTGTGTATATTATTTTATTAAGATTAAATATGAATTTGTTATTTTTAGTTTTTAAATAAAAATCTGATTTTTAATCTTCAAACTTTTGTTTCATTAATATTTTAGATTTGCTGTCAAATATCACCTTTAGGTGACGATGTACATTATTTTTATTAATATTTTATTGTATTTGTGATCATTAATTTCGAAACAGTTAAAAATCAGAAGAAAATATTTATCTAAAATAAAAATCAAACTCATCTTCTTCCAAAATCAAATCCAGCACAAGAAATTAACAAAAATTATTCCATTCGATCACATATAACCGAAAATTGCCAAAAGATATCATGATGTGAGTGTCTACCATTACCCCCCATTCAGGGATCCAAAATCACATTCAGTGCAAATAAAGGTTCGTGGGCCAGTTTCCTTACTCCTTTTAATCATGGAATTTTTCTTTGATGAAATTGGACCCTTCATTTCCAATACGAAAAAGTATTATTTTTTTTCTTTCAAATCGCTCTACATTCTCCTCTATATCTTTCCTTTTCTGCATATCTACGGACGCATGACGCTTCGCGATTTGGTGATGAGCCTATCGCCGTTCTTTGCGGAGGCCAGAACGGACGGCGTCATTCTCCACCACCGGCGTTGGTGGTTCCGAGGCTGTTGTGTTGTGGGTTTCCGCCATCGTCTCCTTAGTGACCTTGGCCATCGAGAAGCTTGTCAATCTGGATCTTCAATTTTTTTATTTCAGGAAAAATTAGAGGTGGGGCAGCAAGTTTTTATTTTTTATTATTTGTGGTTGAATCAAATATTTTATCTTTGATTTGTTTTCTTGTATTTTTTAGTAATAAAAAATCATTTAACACATTTTAAACAAGTCAGTCAATTATATTTTGAAAATTTTTAACTCTCAAAAAATAATCCCCACAAAACATAATAAAATATTAATAAATATAATGTCACCATCACTTGACGGTGATATTTAAAGCAATGACTAAAAATAATAATTGAATAAAAGTTTAAGGATTAACAATAATTAATTTTTTTATTAGGAATTAAAAATTAAAATATGAAAAAGCTAAGGGATTAAAACCACGGTTAACCTTATTTTATATAATAATTATAAACATATTTTAAACTATTTTAATTGTAATTAAATAATACATAAAATATAATTAAATGATGTTTTAATTGCATATTATTATTCGTGACTTTGAGGTATGTGTTATTTTAATCCCTCAAATTTAAAAATATTTTTTAGTTTCTAAATTTTAAAAATTATATTTTTAGTTTCTAATATAATAAATTAATACTTTATGACGATTTTTAATTTTTTTAAATTAATTTTTTTAACCACTTAAATTTGTATTTGAAAATCGTCATAAAATATTAATTTATTATATAGAGAATAAAAAAAATATTTTTTTTTCAAAATGATGAAAAAAATCAAACTCTCAGTGGTTAAACCTACTTTGTACAATAAAGATACAAATATTTTAAATTATTTTATTTGTAATTAAACAGTGCATGAAATATAATTAAATGATATTTTAATTGTATTTTTTTATTATTAAACATTCTTACTTTAATGTGTTTAAAATTACTTAAGATAACCTCAAACTTTTGGAGGGAAATTTGGGCTAGTGTGTTTCACTTTTTTAAAGATAAAGACATTATAAATTATTTTATTTTTAATTAAATGGTTCATAAATTATAATTAAATGATATTTTAATTATATCTTTTATTATTGAACGATATAATTGTTTTAGTGGGTTTAAAATTATTAAGATAATCTCAAACTTTTGGAGGGAAATATGAGTTTGTGTATATTACTTTATATGATAAACATAAAATTATTTTAACTTAAATAATGCATGAAATATAATTAAATGATATTTTAATTGCATCTTTTATTGTTGAATATTATTATTTTAATGCATTTAAAATTACTTAGAAAGCCTCAAACTTTGTGGAGAAAATCTGGGTTTGTGTATATTATTTTATATAATAAATATATACTAATTAATATTTATTTATTAGTAGTAGTGTTTATTTAGTAGCAGTAAATATATGTGAATTTTTTTTCTCATTTAAGTTATGTACAATATTTTTTTCGAAGAAAAAAAAACAGAATACCACTGTTTTCCAGAATAAAGTTCCTGATATTTCCTCTGTACTGAGGATGTCATGGTCTTGGATTGCTTATACTTTTTCTTTGTTTAGTGGCATTCTTTTTGCTTCTTGGTGTAACAATCCTTAATTTAATTTGCGTGGGATGCAAAAACCTTTTTGATGTAATAATATTTGATTAGATTTAAAAAAAAGTTACATACAATATAATTTTCATCCATAAACCAAAATAAACTTATTTAATTAGTTTATGAGTCGATTTTATCAAAATAAACTTATTTGATATGTGAAGTTATTTTAATGGTAGTTGATAATTTATTTTCATTAGTTATTTCAACTAGTATTAATAAAGAAAAGTTACTTGAATTAGTTTATATAGCTTATAATTAAGCTATTAATTTTTTCCATTAATTTACTTGAAATGAATTCCTAAATTTTTTAAAATTTTATATTTATTAACTAGCTCATTATTTTAATCTCATAAAAACATATTAAAATACAAGCAAAACTAACTTTTTTACAATTTTATAATTTTTCATTTTTTTGAACTCCTACCTTGTAGTAAGCTTTTACTAACTAAGAAATATTCAATTAGTTTTTATAAACTAATTTTAGCAAATACAAGCTAAACAATCAATACGCTATTAGTTTTATATTGAGAAAACTCGTGGGAAGACAATACAATTTCATGTGCAAACCCGACAACGAAATATGCGTGAAAGACACACTTGGGCGCGTATTACACGTTTTCTGGTTTGGTACAAGTATTACCCGTTTATACAACACAACATTGTTGGTCAGTTAGACTTAGCTGTTGGGAGCAATATTAATAACGCACTAGATAAATGTGGATAAATAGCAGTAGAAAAATACAAAGGAACGTGGAATTCATATCTTTGAAGAAGAAGAAACTACTGGTATATAATAAGTACAAGAAAAGTTTTAACTTAGAAGATATCCACCTACACTCCTCTCCTTTAAATTCCCATAATTTTTGGACAAACAAAACCCAAAGATATGTTGCTGCTGCTGCTTACACTTCCTTCCTTCTGCAAATGGGGTCTTTTCTTTCTCACCCTACTCCTCACCGCTTTCATCTTCCGCCTCCGCCAAAACGCACCTCCCTTTCCTCTTATCATCGCTACTTATGATTATAGTGACACCGACGACGACGACGGCATCTCCTCCACGTCGGAGTTTGAAGACGACGATGATGAAGAAGAAGAAAATGAAGAAGACAGAAGGGATGAGTATTTTAGAGTCAGAGGTTCTACCAACGACGAACGACGTCGTAGCATTGCTGATTTCTTGTCTCTTTCAGAAATCGCCAACACCAAAAGCGTCGTTAAGTTATGGGACACCATAGGGTTTGGGCTAGGGTTTGGTTTTGAGCACGTTGATGACCGTTCATCTGATGGAAGCAGAATCGTCTCCGTTTACGACGGGGAGCTTCCTGATCCGGCGGTGGTGGTTTCCGCCGGCGAAAACGCGTCGGGGAATTTAGCGGTGACGATTTGGGACACGCGACTCCGGCGGCGGATACCGGCGATGATGGCGGAGTGGGGACCGAGCCTTGGGAAGACCGTTGGAGTTGTTGAATCCAGCCAAGTACACAAGCTTTACGTCAAAGATGACGGCCGTTACGGGTTTACGGTGGGTGACATGAGAAATGCCAGGTCGCCGTTACAATATGTAACGGATTCACACCTCGATTTGTGGTGGCCAAATTCATTAGTTATGAAAAGTTAAATACCCAAAACAATATATACTTGTTTGTACAGCATTTTTAATTTTTCAGGTAGAACAATGACAATGATATTTAAATATATAAGATTTCCATACAAATTCTACTTTAATTCTTATCATTAATTAGGAAAATTTTGGCAGGTTGGTTTATGTGAAGTCTTTACATTAGTGTTTTGCTAAAAATTAACGAAGTGTTAAACATAACAAGGAAAATTAAAAAGTCATTTTAGTGCTGCACAAAAATAGGAGAAATAACATGTTTAGATCAGATTTTGCAATTCACCTTTTCTTATATTTCCATGTCCAAAACTATCAGTTACACAAAAATAAATATTTTTTCTTAAACTTGATCCACGTTGAAACCAACAAATGTCAATCCAAACATGCTAAAAGATTGACAAAGTGTTGGTAAGATTTAGACTATCATCACTATATTTTAACAATAACACTATAACTAATAGAAATATGTATTTGTGTAGAGCATTGTGTTTGATATCCCATATAGAATACCACCACCATGTCTTAAATTTTTTTTTTAAACGAAATTGCCTTGTTGTTGTTTTCCTTCATACTCTAGTGATTAAAATAAGATATTATTATCGATGTAATATTTTCCTATTTATTTAACTAAAAAATATATTTATATCATAAACAATATATTATTTTAGTATATTAATTTATATTTGTTAATTGATTAATGATTATATTAATTTATATTTATTAATATCATATTAATTAATTAATGTATTGATGAATCCATTCATGTTTATTAATATCATATTATTAATATATGTGTATATATATAAGTTTTAAAATTAATGTATTTCAGTAAAAAAAATAATTATAAATATTTATATCAAATATGTAAAGTTAAGCTTCATCTAATATATTTATATCACATCCAATATATTTATGTTTTGTATATTAATGTATATTCATTAATTTATTAATGAATATATTATTTTAAGAACTTATATTTACTAATAAATATATTAATTTAATCATTCATGTTTATTAAAATCATATTATTAATACATATAAATATATTAAATTCTAAATTAGGGTGTTTCACTTAAAAAAATATTTATATAACATA
>NC_038246.2:49643705-49676205 GCF_000004515.6 Glycine max
TGAGTAATGAAGGTATTAATAACATATTTATTAATTTATTAAAAATATTTAATTATTGAGTAATGTATATTAACGTCATATGTATATATATATCCAATATATTTATGTTCAGTATTATATATATATATATATATATATATATATATATATATATATATATTAATTCATAAGTTGGTATATATTAATATACTTCTACAGAAATATAAAAAATATTATGTGATATAAATATATTAGAAGAAGGTTGTTTGTAAATATATGATATGGATATCAAAATTTTATTCAAATGAAAAAAAAAAACCAGTCGTAAATATATGGAAATAAAATATATTAACGATTATGATTTTATGAACCAATTTTTTCAAGTGGTAACATTAAATTAAATTTTAACTATTTTATGTAAAATTGTACGAACCAAATTTATTCTTTTTTTTACCGCAACCAAATTTATTCTTATATATGATGAAAATGTTTTTTTTTTACGTGAGAACGAAGAGAATAAATATATATTAACCATTAGATGTCATTATAAACGATTAAGATTAAAATATACAATGCACCCAAAAATAATTAAGACACACAAGTCATATAACTTTATGATAATGTTATTTTAAATATTGATGAATCATGTATGCTTATATGACCTTTGTTTGTGTCACCACAAAAATATGGTTAAAGAAATATATTCAAAGAAATGGTTAAAGAATGTTTAAATTGTGTGAAATTTAATATACTTTTTTTAGAAATTTAATATACTTGAACAAAAAGATAAGATCGAATGTTTCAAGGTTAGATTGATAAATTTTGTATTTTTAAAGAAGTACAAAACTTTAATACATAATTTTATTTTAAAATAAGTATTTTTTAAAAGTATGGGTCTATACTTTTGATTTACTTTTTCATATCTAGCTAGGTTCAACATTAATCTGAAAAAAGTCCAAAATTCTCTACCACCGCGTTTGGCAGAGATTAACATAATTCTCATCATTCATAAATTTTATTGACCTTGACAAGAAACAAATAAAAATTTAACTGATATACTAGTATTAATTAAGCTATAGCTATGAATTGTGTTCATACGTGATGCGGGTTTGGCCCGCCCCAAGCAACAAAGTTTCTGTTAAGTTTTTATTTTTTATTTTTTTATGTATAGCTTATTAGCTTTTGTCGTCTCACAAACCACAAAAAGCAACGTTTGACGGCGATGTTCTAACATTTGATATCCAATTGAAAATGTTGTTTGAGTTCAAAGGTTGCGTACAATATGACTTATTGACTTGAATTATAAAATTATGTTCACTTCTCGGTAGTTTCCGGACAATGTTTATCCCACAAAAACTGAGGTCAATAGACTCCATTTTCATGAAAATAAGATTAAGATTATTATCAATTGATAATTAAAAATTGAAAAATTAATTTATTAAATTATAAATATTTAATAAAATTAGTTGTTAAACTAATTTAAAAGTGGAAACTAATTAAATAATAATAAAATTATAATTTATTTTAAAAAATAAATAAGAAATTTGATAAATATATTAAAGATAAAAATAAAAAAAATATATAAAAAATTAGAAGTTAGAATATAGTGTTTTAAAAATATTATTTGAAGTAACATTTTAAAAATATTAAAAGCTACCGAGAAAATATTAAAAGAAACTTATTTATCAAATCATTAAATAAATTTTTCAACTACTAAAAAAAATTAAAAATTAATTTAAATGTCAAATAAAACCTAATAATAGAGTTATCTACACTCCTATTATTCATCTTTTGTCACGTCTATCAATATTTTATATTACTTGTTTGCATTTCATAAGTTATTATTAATTAAAAATGTTTTATTACAATTTTAAATTAACCTTATTTATATAAATTATTCTTTATCAAATAATGTTAAAGCTGAATGTAACTATCATAAAACAAGATAAGTATAGATAAAAGGAAAAGGAAAAAAATAAAAGGACATAATTAAATTAAAGCGAGTCTGAAATAAAATATTAATAATCAAGACACATCATATATATATATATATATATATATATATATATATTGTGTCCATAAAAAATGAGCAACTTTGAATTTTAGTTCCTAAAATATTTTTCTTTTGCTTTCATTAATTCATCTAAAATTGGAAACAATTATTTCTAAACCTCAACACACATCTTACTACAAATAAATAGCATCTATAGTTTTACGATTTTCAGAGTCATGTGTTGGTATGATACTACACATGAAGGCCTAGCAAATAGGCACATCTTTCTAAAAAAATTTACCAAGAATAAATTTTAAATTAATATCCATTTAAAAATAAGTCTTAACAAATGTTATGACTCTTGAATTAAAAATCATACCATTTGTTACTCTTTTATTATTTTTTTTAAATATTGAACTCTAAAAGATTTTATAACTTTAATTTTTTAAATATGACTTTAAATTCGTAAAGTAAATTATTTTTTTATATTGAAATTGTAAATTAATTTATGACTTCAATTTTATTTTTCTACACATTTTTTTGAAAAAAAAAATCATAAATAATTTTTTATTTTAATTATTTAAAGAATTAATGTATATTTTATTTTTTTTAGTTTTATTTAATATTTTTTATATTTTTTATATTATTTAATTTAATTTATTTTCTATATTTAATATAGAAAATATTAAATAAAACTAAAAAATAAAACATACATTGTTTAAATAATCAAATAAAAAATTATTTATGACTTTTTTAAAAAAATATACATATTTATGACTTTAATATAAAAAATAATCTACTTTACTTTAAAGTCATAAAAAAATTCTTATAACTTTAAAGTCATATTAAAAAAAATAATAACATATGCTAGTGTTGTTATGACTTATACCTCAAATGAGTATTAATTTAAAATTTACCCTAAATATTAATTTTTTTTAAAAAATAATGCACCTATTTAATTGTTTTGCCGTCAGTGTCACTTTATATTATCATGTTACGTACTTTCTGTTAAACACAAACAGTTACTAATGTCATATAATGGTCATGCTACTTTTCGATCGTTAGACAGATAAACATTAATTCAAAAACGACGTTTTATATTTACATACACGGAGGGAGTAAGTAACTAAAAAAATGTCAATGGGAAAAGTCTTCATTATTAACATGAAAAATATTAATAACACTTTTTTTAACACATAATTCACTAAAATTTATTGAAAATTAATGAGTCTTATATTCTCACTTCTCATTTAACGAGTGTTTATATTAATTTTATAATTTTTAATCAATTTTAATAACTAAGATTAAAGTGTCCATAAAAAAATATATCAAAATTTGTTGTTCTCTTATTAATATCATAAGGGAAACTCAATGATAACTTTTGTTTAACTTTTATAACAGTTTTTTTTTTCGGCTGACTTTTCCACACAAGCTAGATGCATAAGTTCAATTTAGTTTATAGAGGAATCCAATTCATTTCATCTTTATTTCTCAAGTACTTTGCAAAAAAATTATCTTAAGCAAGACCTTCTACCTGTATCTATCAATGCAATATGACGTGGATATGCCACGACAAGTATTTGTGTCTTTTAAAATATGTGGTCTAAAATTTAAATCTCACACCCAAATATACAAAAACGTTAATTAAGCAATGTCAGTTTATTAGATAGATTTGAATATATTGAAAGATTAATTTCTATCTCACGATCGAGAATAACTTATAGGCTAACCCCAACCCCCTAAAAAAACACTTGTTCCTGTGTCTGCATGTACAGCCGAACTCAACATTTTGTATTCTCTTGTATCCACCAACCACGCACTAGTTAAATTGTTAAAATGAATTAATTGCTTGAAGTTCTACTATACACACCAAGACCAATTAATAAGGTTTTCTCAGACTAGTAATTCTTCTAGTCAAAGAACGACTTGAGCATCTGCAAACTTAATTTATTCAACCTCAAAGGTTTCATCTGGACCAGCCTCTAAGATTTAGCATCTAATCTTTGCCTTTCTTCTCCTTCAACTATTAAAATGCGTGGTAAACGAATATTTACTAAAATTTTCTTAAATGCGCTATCGTAATTTTCTAACACATTATTGCTGTTTTCCAAGCCTACTCATTATTTTTAGCCATCAGAATAAACTTTCTTCCTCCAAAAAAAAAAAGCTATCAGAATAAATCGTTTAAGTGACAGATATTATCATATTAATTACTAGCTGTCTAACTATATTATCATTTATGTTATTACCATTTGTTTTGAAACCACTCTTTTTGTTATTAATTAACTGATTTGTAACGAGAAGAACGAGAATATATATAGATATAAATATGAAGGTGGGTGGGTGTGGTGTAGCTATGATCAGTTACAACTGTATCCAAATGTTAAATATTAGTAACACACCATTAAAAAACTTCCAAGTCGTAACGAAGAAAATGGTAGGATATATAACCAAAGAGTTGACTTTTGTTTTTGAAGGTACAGATCTTTCAATTAATAGGTTTGAAATCAGATAACTCAAGTAACATGTTGACAAAAATACCAAACCAGACGGTGATCCGAGAACCTTGTAGCATTGTCTTTTCAATGCGTTGACGGGCTAAATACCAGTAACTGTATGCATAAATCCAACAACTGATGAAATGGGAATTGTGAAGTAATAGTATAATTAAACGCTTGCATATCCAATGCAAAGAAGAAACAAGATGATTACAGATCGAATTGCAGCTTAATTTTATGTGATTAACAAACAAGGAACATGAAAACAGAATACAACAGGAAAATGAAATTACACTAACAAAATCAAACTGATGGATGAACTTCTTCTTATGTCCAGAAAGAATGAATTAAATGATCTCCCTATAATTCACACTAATTTCATCGTAGTCAGTGTCATAGTTGATCAGCACCCTATAACACTAATACAACAAAATTTACAGAAAAAAAAAAAGGCTAAAGAGACC
This sequence comes from Glycine max, assembly GCF_000004515.6. Classification (NCBI taxonomy): domain Eukaryota; kingdom Viridiplantae; phylum Streptophyta; class Magnoliopsida; order Fabales; family Fabaceae; genus Glycine; species Glycine max. Next base: position 49,648,640 of record NC_038246.2, read on the forward strand.
AACCTATTTCAGCACAGAAACTGAACTACTATTTAACGAAATCAAGTTGATCCTCGAGCAAGTATGAACAAAGCGTGCACCCCAAATGAATTGATTATCAATATTCAGGTAGCTCTTTCATGAATTCCAACCCGGAAGGAGATATCAAACTTCCCAAAACCCCATATGGGGAATCAGAATATTTATACACTGATGATCCAGAAGAGCAAAAGAAATCTGAGGAATTTGGAGTGAAAAGTGGCATATCAGCAAAATCCAGATTAGAGGGACCATGTTGAACAATTGCACCACTCTCAACCAAATTCTCACCAACTCTCCTAAGAGCTGAACTTGTTTCATTGCTATTGTAGTTGGACCCATCAGACAAAGATGATCCAAAATTCTCTGAACCCTCTTGAGGAAGTGAAGCAGTGGACAAATTATCATTGGTGCTTGATGACCTACCCGTGAGTCTTTGAACAAGAGCCATGAAATCTTTGGCCTTGGTGTGGATAATCTTGGGCGATTCGGTGTAAATGATGATGGGATTAATCCTCTGTGGCCTTTGGAGTTTGGTTTCTTTGCGTATCATGTGAGAATCTTTGTTGATCATCAAAGGGGAAGGACGTGGACCATTGATCACCTTCTTTGGTTGTTGCTCATGAAAGCCATATAACTTTGCACCAGCCTTCATCTTAATTGGACTTCAACTCAATACACCAATGTGAAAGATGTGTATGCACGAAATGTTTGGCGAAAAATGGAAAGTGTAGGTTTATAGGTAAAGAATAGAAAGGGGTGTGGATATATATATTGAGAAGGAGAAATTTTATTAGCCAACAACTATGACCGTTGACAATATAGCTACAGTTCATAATTGTCAATAGGTAATCCAGATATAATCATTTATCTAATAGCCAATGAGTTGTGCATTTTGATTTGACTGCTGCAGTTTGAACCGTAATTAAGTAGCTAAGAGTTTATTTTACCTAATTAATAATAATATGACTAGTGGGGTGATAAAAAAAATTAAACTGACCGAAGAGCGTACACCACAAGAAAATTGTTGATTTGGACCAAAAAAAAATGTTGAAGAGGATTATTATTATTATTCCCAGTGGGTTGGTTGTTCATTTGTTTATATATTTATTTTTTGGTGTACATCATTTGTTTGTATATTGCTATTTGCTACACTTACTCCTCCGTGCGTGGTGCCTTTTTAGCCGCCAGCAGGCAATGACGCAGAACTTTTCATCACCTTCAATTTAATTAATCACGTTGGGTTGAGTTTCAGTAGTTTTGGATTTAATTTCCTTAAATAAAATCTTAAAATTTGAATTTTATAGATTAAAAAAATATAATTAAAAAAATTCTATTAAAAATAAACAGTCACATTTTCCAATAAAAATTAGTCATAAATAAAATAGATACATTTCACATCAATATCAAGATCATCATTGTGTTTTCAAATTTTATATACAATTTGTTTTTCTATTGTTTTCTTTTATATATCATTTCACTCTAAGATATCTGTTACATTTCTACTCTTATTCTATCAATACTTTTACTATGGAAATATAACATAAGTTTGAATTTTAGCAAATTCAAACTATCCCATTTTGAAAAGAATTAATGTAAGGTTTAATGTTGCAGCAGAAATCAATATTTGTTTTGAAGTTGAGGTTTAGAAGAAAAGAGAAATAACGACAATTTATTTTTGAATAAATATTCTTTAGAGTAAATAATCATTTTTGTTTTTGAAAGTGTAATTTGCTAACAAATGTGTTCCTGAAAGATATAAATACAAAATTTAATTCTCAAAAGTGTTAAAAATGCGATAAATATATACAACCGTCAACTTTCATCCGTCATCGTTAAAAAAATTGTCTACATGACACAAAAAATGAATTTATCACTAAAAAGATTATCTATGTGATCATATTTAATTGTCAACGTGGAAACATATTGTTATATAACATTTTATCGAGTTTTCATCTTCCCAAAAAAAAAATATTTGTGATGTTTTCTTCATTCTTCATGCAACATTTTGTGTTTTGTTCAGTTCTTTTGTTCCTATCACATGATAAGCTTAATTATTCACTTACATAGTTGCTATTTAATTTTTGCATCTTAAATGTGAAATTATCTTTCATATATAGTATTGTGTTTATAGTTCCTTAGGACTTGAGTACCATGATGATATCAGTTGTGCAATCTTTCACAAATTATATCCTTGTCAAGAAAAATAATATGAAATCTAACATAATACACAAACATAATAAATGTCAGATATTCCTAACAATTCCAAGCTTCACTTGAATGAATATTCATAGGCAATTTTATTGCATCCCCTAACTATGAAACTCAGTTTTGCTATTGCCATGAATTTTTCTAATGCGATTGAACCAGGTTTGCAGACGATGCGATAAAAGAAGCCTCGGACGGGAACATATATTTCAGTGTTCTTACTACCAAATTTGATATGCAAAATTGGTATTTGGATGTGCTAGAGGCAAGGTCTCATGGACAAGTTTTCAAGTACAATCCCACATCAAATGAGACTGTTATTTTCCTCGATAATGTTGCCTTTGCCAATGGGGTTGCACTCTCCAAGGACGAAGATTATCTTGTGGTATGTGAAACTTGGAAGTAAGTCAATTTCTTCATGGAGTTTTCCTCTGTTTCCTCTTGGCCAATTAATTGAATCTCTTGTTACCTGCAGATGCATACTGCACAACAATGCAATAGTGTTATTTTTATCACTACAAATAACTAAAAAGATAAATTACAGATCAAAAGTTAATAAAATATTACATGATAATTATGTCTCAAGGTTGATAATTAATTATGATCACTTGGTAATTTTTTAGTGACAAATTCGTTCTTTTTGTACCACGTAGCTAATTTTTTTTAACGACAGACAGAATCAAATATATTTGTTGTACTTTTTGGAGGACTAAATTCTATATTTACATCTTATAGGAATACATTTATCACTGAATTATACTTTCACATACAACAATAATTATTTATCCTATTCTTTAATTTATTTTTTAAAATAAAAAAAATAACGGATGCCATATATAAACTTAATATTATAATCTTTTACATATTTTTATAAACTTTATATATATATATATATATATATATATATATATATATATATATATATATATAACTCTTTTAATTAAAAATAAATAAAATTATCCCTTTTGCCTTCAAAATCACATTTTCAAAACCCATGTTTGACATACTTGTGTAGTTGTATTTAATTAGAACAAGCTTTTTAGTTATCAGCCAAAGAAAATATCATCAAAGAAGCTACAGGGGTGTACCTATCCCATTTACAAAAGATAATTACATAAGCCCCTTAGTATTTAAAACCAGCTTATTTCCCCCAACAATAATTAATATATTGTTGTGACAAAAAATTCGTATTTTAATTATTATAATCTTTTTGCTAAAATGTAATTTCCATTCTCTTATTTTCTTAGATATGCAATTTTTGTTTTTTTATTTTTTAATTGAAGTATTTTATCTTCTATTTTAAAAAAAATTGTAATTTTAGTCTCTTATTTTTAATTAGAACATTTTATTTCTCACTTTTAAAAAATCTATAATTTTAATCATTATGGTCGATTTTAAACATTGATTTATATATTTTTTATAAATGTTGATGAACAACTGTTTATTTATTATACACATAACAAATAATTTTTTTAAAAATTATTTAAGTTCTAACAAAATTAATTTATTTAAAAAAAAAGTACACCGTCAACAAGTATGAAATTAATCAAGGGACTAAAATTATAAATTTTTTAAAAGTAAGAAATGAAATATTTCAATTAAAAAATGAAAAGGTTAAAATTGTGAATTATTTAAAAATGAAAGATAAAATGTCTAAATTAAAAAAATTAAAAACGAAAATTACAAGCCTAACCTTTTTTTATATATCATTTCTTTTTTTTTTTAGCCGGGATCTCATGCATATTATCCAAAATCTCCTATTCCTAGGTCCACCTAGTGGTTTTTATATGTCATTCTAATTCTAATAACTTATAAATGTCGTTCCATGTGCTTTTTTTTCCTGCAAATAACTCTGGCTATTGTTATTGGAGGAAATTACTGCAAATTCTCTTATTTCTTAATTTTTGTTTGATTAGAAAAAAATGGTCAAGCAAAAAATCTGACGACAATATAACGTCATTGCAAAATGAATTAAATAGTCTAATAACAACTCATCTGTGGCCGTAAGTAACTACCAAATGAAACAACAAAAAAGTAAATTGGATTCAAAAACCTTTATCGTGCCTTTAGAAGGCAGATAATATATATTTTATACCTTCAAACGGAGGTGCTTTCAAATAGATGTGGTATCTGTTCGAAATACTTTAAAAAAAAAAAAAAAATTAACACGCACACATTAATTTTTATTTGAGCTATTACAAGCGTACAAAAGCTGTGTCGACTGCTTCACCGGTTACACAAGATAAACATTATTGGGATAAAGTTATAGCATCTCAACCAATGACACATTGGTGAAAACTCCCTTTTTTATAAGAATATCAATACAAGCATTTACTTTCTCATACATAACAATTAAGGAGTTTATCTCTATGATGATATGTGTAAATGTATAATGCATTTCATTGAGGACAACAAAAAATTTAACATGCATGTTTTAGTGCGATCATAGAACTCGAACAGTCAAAATTATTAAGAATCTCGCTTTATATCTAATATTATATATCTTGTTTCTTAGGCAATTTAACATGTGTGATTAACGTTGAGTTTGTAAAAAAAAAATTATAATTCTCACAAAATATATCTTTAAAGAAGAATGATAAATTTTAAGTATGACTATTGACTAAATACTGGATCAAACTAATATTAGTCTCATAGCTAGCAGATTTAAAAGACTAAGATTTATGAGAAAATTTTCTTAAGGGTTTTTTTTAGAAGTGTTTGTTAAGTTTATGCTTACTAGATCACAAACTGTGTGAAGCAATTTTCGTCAGTCGACGACTCAACCATGGGCAAAACTTTACAACTTTAGATGTACTAATTAAACAAGTGAATTATGTGATATGTATTTCGATCATTGTCATCAAAGTCAATCTCATCGACTTTCTTTTGTTATCATATTTCCTCGACTTATAACTAAAAGAATTGTCAGCGTCAATAATGGACAAAATAGCCATTGTTTGATATATTAAATTATTTTAAAATTTTAAAAATAATCATTTAATTGTTTTTTAAATTTTAGATATAGTTTTAATTAAGAGTAATTTTCTTTAAAAGAATGAAGAAAGGGAGATGAAATGGATGCGACAGCCGGTAGGAGAAGTGTGCAAGATGTTGGTTTTGATTTTCAAATTAAATTAAAGTACTTTTAATCTTTCTCACCAATTTTTTCTGTTTTCTCAACCATTTAACTTGATTAAATATAATCGCTAATATTTATAAAGTTATTAAAAATATATTTCCATCATAATATTATATAATATTTTATATAATAAATAAAATCTGATTTATATAAATAGAGATAGAATCTCTATAGTTTAAACAAGTGAGAAAATAATACTGATTCCATCCATCTGTGCCTCAATAATTAATCATTAAGCTGCTTTGAAAATGGAATGTCAATATGTTTGGTCCGCGTTGACTGCTGGGCCTGGCGGGTTCTACAAATTGGTGGTATTAGTAATTATTTTTGTTGCAGCTTACAAATTTGTACAGCTCCTTGTTGGTCCACTCTTCTTAATTAATTATTTCATACCAGAAGTGGTATACTATTAGTATTTATAGTTACTTTATTGGTTTTTTCAAAACCGTGTCCGTGGACATATTTAAAAGGATTAAATATAAGGTTTGTTGTATTAAAAAGTTATATTGTATTTTAAAATGCAAAATTTATTAATTTTTTTAATAATTAATTGTTTTTAATTATTAAAATTACAATTAAATATATTTAATACTTCTCAACATATATATGCCCATGAACTCACGTTAGTACTTTAAATCTAAAAGTTTAAACTAGTGAACAAAGGAGGAATACATTTGTGACTTATCCCGTAAAAAAAAAAAAAACTTCGTGGCTCATGGTATGTTTGATTCCATATATTATTTGACGAAGGCTCACACAATGTTAATTAATTAAATATTAAAAAGTGTAGTTTAATTAATTGAATAAAGATGCGAGTTATCATAAATTGTGTGATTGAAATTTATTAGTTTTAGAAGTCTTATTATTTATTTTATTCAATAATATTTTAAAAAACCGGATTAGAAATTTGATTGACAGCATGTATTTAAATACACGCATTATAAAACAATGTCACAAATAAGACACATTAATAATGTAGAGGTATTCACTCAAACGAATCATTTATCCAGTTTTATCTTTCATCAGTTTATTTTATTTTTTACTGCTCCGTTACTTTTTAGTTAGTTACTACTTCATTTCCTTACTTTTCTCTTCCCCTAGTTAAACATAAAGGAGAATCTCTTAAATGACATTTTTAATCATTAAGTTATAATTAACCATGACCTAAATTATTTAGGTCAAATTAAAAAATACAATAAAAATTCATTATATCTAATATATATATATATATATATATATATATATATATATATATATATATATATATATATATATATATATAAACATAATGTTAAATAATTTGAATCACAAATTTTAAAATAGTTATTTAGTAAAAAGTTATAGATATTCTTTAATGATCATTAAAAATCTTGTGACTTCTATTATTTTTAATTATTCATGAAAAATTTAGGGTCTATTTAGAAGAATTAATTTATGATTTGTTCGAATTTGCTACATAAACACTTATAAGTGTTTAAGAGAACTTATGAAAATAATTTATAACTTATGTTGAAATAATTTAAACCTATTTCATGTTCAATTTCAAAAACAATTTATACATATATGTTTTCATGATAAATATCTATTCAATAAACACTTAATTAAGTTATTTAATAAATTAACTTAGCCGTTTAATATCTCTCTCCGTAAAAGTATGTTTTTTTATAATATAAAAATTGGAATTGGTTACGTTGATACACCGGCCCGTAGTAACAATTAAACTTAGTGTAAATTATAGTATTAAAGTAGTATATTCATCAAAACATGGCCTTCATCAAAACATTGTGCAGTGGCATAAAGCTCCAACCGGATAGATCAAATGCAATGTGGAAGCAGCAATTTTTTCACTTGATACCAGATTCAGTGTTGGCTTGTGCTTGCAAGATGAAACTGGCAGGTTGTAATTTTTCAGTCAGATATTTGGTAGGTGTTTTCAATAATTCTTCAAAAGAAAATTTAGAGCTGTACTATATTATTCAACGTTATAAATAATTATCTTCTTCTTCTTTTTTTACCAACTCCATCGTGAGTTTTGTTAATTGGCCAACAAATCATGCCGTTCATTCTCTTGCGATGCTTGTTCTCATGTTTTCTATCGTATTTCACATTGTATTTATGCTCTTATTATTAATGAAATGACATAAGTATATTTACCAGCTTTCTTATTGTCATTTGTTATGGCTGATATATATGGCCTCTGTCTCGTTTCCTCGAGGTTTCAGATGAATAAATTTCTTTTGGGGCTTTAGCCCCTATTGACACAAAAAAAAAAAAAAAAAAAAAGTGGCAAATCTCTTTGCTTAGCCTTTTATTTATTTATTTTTTAGTATTATTGCTTAGCCTTTTTGTTAAGGGATGCACATAATATTTGACAAAATAATAAATGAAGTATTTTAGACTTTCGGTTCACGAAATATGCTTCGCCGAAAACTTGATTTTTTTTTACGAACGATACATAATAATTTCGGCTGGATACTACTCATTGGGCTAGGTTTCCAGTCCATCTTACTCTTGGGACATCATTGGGCTGGCTCGTCACGCTAATGCTTTACTGAACTGAAAAGGAAAAAAAATAATGCTTTAAAAATAAATTATACATCGATAATATGAAATAATTTTTAGTTACAAACTATTATATATAAATATAATAAATTTTTAATTTTATAATAATTATTTCAAAAATGACATGAACTTTGATTTATTATTAATTGATGGTATAAAGGTTTTCAGTTTTCACACCGATATTATCATTAAATTCTTAAAAATACTTACTGAAGATCATTTAATGTGCATTGCAGCAAATACTTATTAAATCATTTTTTATATAACAATGTTTTTTAAGTAATTTTTAACAATTTTTTTGACAGCTTTAACAAATACTTTTGTAACAAAAAAAAGTATAACAAATATATAATTTTTTTCAAAATTACTTTCTACTAGAGACTTCACATTTGTCAGTATTTGTTTGTAAAATATAAATATTTCTGTGCATGTGAGCCGTAAAAATACAATTTAAGAAATAACTAGTACACCCAATTAAATTTTTTTATTACTATAAAATAAATATTAAATGAATCTTATGTTTTATTAGAGTAATTTTTTTTGTTATATATATTTTTATTTTTCTCAACCACTTTTAATAAAGATAAAAATTTTATGTTAGTTAATTACTTCCCAAATAAAGTCTATGCCTGTAAAATAGATTATTTTTCTGCAGTGTTTTCTATGCAGAAAAAAAATTGAAGAAGAGAGAGAATGGAAAAATAAAAGAGGAGGGGGAGAGAGAGAGAGAGAGTAACGTTTGCAAGTTATGTGCTAATTCCTCGAATATTCAGCATTTTCCATAATGAATAATTTATTTTTTCAGTGTGTGTAATCTAAGAGTTCGTTTTACTTATAAGTTATAAGGTATAATTTTATTATAAATAAAAGTTGAAGTGGGTAAATTATGTCTCTATATATTTTTTCTTAAAAAAAATCCATTTAATATTTAAATCGGAGGTATCATTGCTAAATATTTTGGCCTTTCAATAAACCAATAATTAAATATAAAAAAATTAAAACCTTTAAATTTTTGGTAACGTGGTTGACAATATGAAGCCGAAATAAAACTATTTGCCAAGGATAGACTCAATTAGTTGGATGAAAGTGCATTTATTTGTAAATCTGAGACTTATGAGTTATGAGACAACATTTCTTTCCCCGAGTACTATGTACAAGTGGAAAAGAAAAAGAGTATGAAACATGTAGATATAAGGGAGAGCGTAGAACTCTTAATATAAGAGTTCCTTCCCAATTATTTCTCCTTTCACAAGAGAATGGGCTGGAGAAGCACGTGCAGCAAGCTGAAATTAGTTATAACTAGTACACGACTACTTTTCTTCTTTTTTTTTTTTCAATCTACAAGATAAATTGATAAAAGATGCTAAGATGATTCGTGGAACAATTCATTTTAGTGAAAATGGATTATCAAATTATCAGAAAAGTGTACGCTATGTTTGTTGAGGCTTTTAAGGAGCATATAAATTTCTTTCACTAATTTATAAGTTTTTCTTTATCAGATATTTTTTTGATATATGAGTTTATTTTCTATAAGTTACTTCAAGTGATTTATTTTGACAACTTATTAGTTTTTTTTCTTAATTTTATAAAAAATTATTTTAATATTTTATTCAATTTAAAAATTCTTTTATTTTTTTGTTTGTTGTCTAAAAACAACTTTGGTATCTAATTTTATGTTCCTAGAAGCACACGACACACATGATAGTCAACTCATCAATTGCGGTCATTATATTATTCCTTAGGATTAAAAATTCTCAATCATTTAAACTTTATAATTATTTGCTGAATTGATCTATTTTTTTTCTTCTTAACCTATAGGACCTAAATGTTTCCTTACATGATTTTTATTTTATCGATTCAATTCATAAAAGCAAAATTATCATTTTTTTTTAAATTCAATCCTACGCACAATTGAATATGTTATTTTACTTCATTTGACATCTATCAATTAATTTATGAGTAGGAGTGACAAAGCCAACTCAAAGTTGGGCTGAGCCCAAAAAATATGGGTTAGGTGGGTTTGAACTGGGTTAATCCACTTAACCTACATAAGTAGTTGTTTAGTAATTTCAATTATACATGTTGTCTTAACAATTTGATATTTTTAATTTTAGGATTATAATATTGTTGAACTATGACTAACGTTTGGATTTAAAACTTTGGTGTTTTAAGACTTTTGAATGTTATTTTATGTATTTGAGAATTGAAACATTTAAATGGTTACTTTCATGATTATATTAGATGTTTGAATGATTATTTAAAACATTCATTTATTATTTTGTATTTTTATTTGAATCAATGGAATGTCTTAGTTTAAAAATGTATTTAAAAAATAGAGAAAAAATATTCTTAATTTATTTTAAAAAAATTATTTCAATTTTTTATTATAAAAAATTTGGTGAGCCAACCCACTTAATTCACCAACCCTTGGTAGATCAGGCTAATTCGCAGTGGACCAAACCATGTGAGTTGGATTGACCCATCTTAATATCCCTACTTATGAACTAATCTTATCAAATAATTTCAATTAAATTAGTTAATTTTCAGTTTTTTAATTCTTAGCTTATAAGTTAATTTCATCAAACATAATCTTAATCTTAAGTAACTATCATATCATTTAATAAATTTTATATCATATGGTTTGATCTTAATCTTAAGTAACTATCATATCATTTAATAAATTTTATATCATATAACCATATGAGTATTTTTTATTTGAGAATAAGAAAATTGGATTTAGGCAGAAAAGTTTAAAATTTATGTTATATAATCATTTTAAAACTTACGTGACTTTCAACAGTTGTGACTTTTACAAATAAATATATATAAACTCCCACTAAATATATTCCCTTATTGTATTATATATTTTTTATCCGTAAAAATAATATAAAAAATTTATATCATTTATACATCCTATTTAACTAATGAAGCAAAATCCCCCTAATAAAGCGTATATATTATTGTATATAAGTTTCATATTTATTAACAAGGGATTTTTCGGTTTTTAATATTGAATCATCATGAATATTTGGTTAGTTCATTTAGATTATTTAATGATTTGTAGTGCCTGACATGGAAGAGCTCAAGGTGGAAGCAGGGAGAGGCATGCAAAATTAGAAACCCCACAAATCACATTGTTCACAATGTGATAGTGAGCCGAAACGGTCACACACGCCATTCCATGAACCTTGACCCAGTAATGTACTCCAACTGATGTTGCAGACCCATGCCCTATGAGTTTTGTAATAAAATAATAGTGGGCTTAGGCAGAGTTATAGGATCATGCGCAAAACCAACCGCACGCGCACTGTCTCTCAAGTCCTCTCGCATCACAACACAACACAAAGGTGTGTGTTGCTCTTGGATTCTGCTATAGGGCCATCATGTGTTCCCCCCACCCACCATTTTATATTCAAGTTTGGTACATTTCTTCATATGCATTGGGCCCAGTAAGCTTCCACCCATATTGTGAAATGCCTCAGGGAACTCTCTCTCTCTCTCTCTCTGCTGCACTCGAAGTTTTTGTCTTTCACTCTTTTCACCCCCCCCTTACCTTGGATCTCCCATCTCACTTTCTATCATACTCTTTCTGTCACTGATTTATTGTTTCTTTATGCATAGTTAATTCTCGAACTAACATTCTTAGAAGGACAGCTTCATTAAAACCAGCATGTTCATTTCCAACCACGACTGACACGGACAATATATCTTTTTGTTGGACTGCACATAAAATACTTCACTTTTCTCACTAAATTCAATTAACCCTAGTTTACCCAAACCCCCTTCTAGAAAATACCCTATTAAACTTTCAAGCCATTAACTTTCTTTTAAATAATTTAATTTATTGGTATTACTAATGTAATTTTTTTATACAAACATTCAATAAAAATTGACTTTATGAAGAATAGGGATTAAGTTTAACTAAACTCGTTACTCACCCAATTAAAATACTTTATTTTAAATTGGATTTGGTTTATGTAATTTTATGTTTTAAATCAATCTAATTCAATTAATACAGTCGGGTCAAGTCAATCAAATAAAAAAATCTATTTTTATATTTTTAAAAATTGTGAATAATAAAATTAAATAACTAAACAAATAAAAAACATATAAATAATAATTTTAAAAAAGATCATGTTTATGGATCAAGTCACCGAGTTCATATGTTCAAAAATAAGAATTTATTATTTAACTTAAAATTATTAGTTTGAATTTGTCGAATTGAGTTTCATCATAAAAACATTAGATCCTATATAAATGTATGTTAAGTCTGACATTGAGATTATCTTAACTCATGAACTTTTTTTAACTATTGTTATATCATCCTATTTATTGATATAATGTGACTAAAGTGTAAATTCTTTTGATTATTTGCGTAAAAAAAATTGAACCAAAAACACATATAAGTTAATCTTTTTAATTAAATTCTTATCTATTTGAACTTTTGTTGACTTGTGGGGAAGGTGTTATTTTGCTCTAAGTGACGTATATTTAATTGATTTATTTTGTGGGATAATTGATATACTATCATCCATAGAGTTGTTTATTTTTTAGTCCTTTTGGGAGTGTTATCTTCTACAAACTGTTCACTAAATTAAAATGCCTGGTTATAGAGAACAGCTAACTGGTAGCTCATCCCAATATGTCGCCAGCCATTAAGAGACTGCTACATTCCTGCTGCATGTATAGTCTGCCTTCATGCCTCAACTGAGTGTAGTATAAAATACTTCAAGTTGCACTAGACTTCTACCAAATTGCAACCAAATAAATACTATATAATTACTTACATAATAGATTGACACTAATGAATAACGGAAAGGCTAGCTTATTCTAATTAAAGCCATATAATAATTCTGAAACATGTTTACTCAAGTGATAAAAAACAAAAATATTATTTTCTGTTTAAAATAGTCAATTGGACCAAGTAGTGACCAGTCGTTGATCATTTTAGAAATTTATAAGACATTCTCACATGTCACATGAAAATCTTAACCACTGATATTGGTCCGTAGCAATTTTAGTACGAATACCCAAAACATATAGTAGTTTTTTAAGTTATTGGTTCACAACTAGAAAGTATAACGTGCAGAATGTGACAATCGCATATTCTTCAATTCCCTGCAATGCCATTAACCAGGTTAAATTTGAGTTCAAATTTACCAAGACGTCAACTACAATTTTAAATTATAAATGCTAATCAATTTATTTAAGATCTTGCAAGGAACTAGATCGAATTCTCCATTCCTAATTTCGGAAAAAAAAAAAGTTAAAAGGTGGAAATAATTAATTATTTTACTCTCCCGTCGTTACATTGTGGAAAAGAACAAACACACACACTTGTAATCTACGCACTTCTCACTGGAAGGAAATGTGGTTATAGTTATAAATACCAAAATTGTTTTGCACATTTTATAAATTTCTTATCTGTCCTTTTTGTTTCATTGATTAAGAGTGTCAGCTACATGCCATTATTTTCCTTAATCTTGGTTCCCAAGGGAGCTAGTGTCCTGTCCTGAGTTTCCATGCTCCTTCGTGCGAATTGCACATGCACCCATCAATTTGGACATTTCTAATTTTCTATGTTGTGTTCGATCTGAGATTACAAGCTGGAGTATAACCAGATAAACCATTTTTTTTTGCAGCAATTACCTATTTTAATGCACCACATAAAGCTTCTGCTTTGTCATCATCCCACTTATGTTAACCATGACATTATACTAATGACTTAACAAAATGCCGGCCCCCTTATACAGCTAACTACGCTACTTTATGTATGAGGTTCCACCTGTGATCCATGTCAGCCAATTTGGGTACTTCTAGGACGCGTTGAACAATTATGCAGCCTAGGAGCTATTCTTAAAACTAAAGAACATGTAATCATGAAAATACAGCCACACTAGCTAGTTGGACCGAAGAACAAGAGAAACATGCATGCTCAAGCCAACTTTGTGTTTAGTAATAGCAACTAGTAACGAGTCTGGAATATGAATTTGCTTGTTGGCACTTGAAAATTCGTGGTTTCTAAGTTGGCACTTGATAATTTGTGGTTTTTGAGTTGCGTTTATTTTATTAATAGCATAATTCTTTATACACGTATGTACATGTTATATTATTTTAATAGCGTATGATGTGTATTGTATGTAAAACTTGCTAATTCATAATTTACTGGCCGGAACCGTACCCAAAGTGTTGCTATCATACTAACACAAAACAATCTCAATCATGATGCAAGAAAGTTAAACAATGCTACTTTCACATAACTGACCATTTTTATGTTTTTCCACATAGCAGATCAACTTATTGACACTCGTTAGAATATTTTTTTTGAACGATTTACGTTATTTAGGCCTATCACACTAACACAAAGCAATATCATGATGCAAGAAACATTGTTATTTTTTCGTTTCCTTAAATGCATTTGAATGTTTGGTGAGAGGAATTTATGATTGGTAGAATGAGAAAGAGAAAGATGACCAAATATAGAGAATGGTCGGGGGGGTCCAACCTATTTTGGTTTTCATTTCCTAAAGAATTGACTAGTATTCATCAAAATTGGGAAGTGAAAACCTAAGAGAAAGGAACATTTTCTCCGTAACATGCAGGGCCAGGGGACCCCTTAGACATTCAGACATAGATATTGGGTATAGGAGCACGACCCAAAGAGCATAGAACTTGGCCCTCCACACAGCCAAAGTACATGAACTTCGTAGTTCTCAGGGGTGGGGTGGGGCGTGGCTAAAGAGAAGATGATAGCACCAATTGTCTCATTCTTAATTGGACTTGTACATCATGCAGAATTTAATTCCCTACACCTGTTTGCAGAAAATTCTGAACTTCCAAGTCTAAGAATTTGGCCCTTACCACCTAGAATTAACCATCTGACAACTCCATTGCACTGATAACACTACCTATGCCTAGCCTTTTTCTTCGTAGCAATAAAACACTCCCCTCTGGCTCCCTCTCAAGTGAAAGAAAACTACTGCATTTCAAGGACAATAAGTCAGTAACATAAAAAAGGACAACGTGAAGAGAAGGTAAGCACGTACTTGTTGGATTGTAGAACATCAAGTAATGAGACCCTCATACAGTCATAATACTATGGATTTCTTACACTCATTAATGGTGTTAAATTAATTTCTTTCTGGGTACATGACATAATGTTAATATTTAATGCTGGAACTTTTATCTTTCATCAAAGTGTAATTCACATTCGACTTTTACTCATCCACCTAGCTAGAAGTAATGTGACCTATTATTGATTGGTATTGGTCTTAAACATAACTTTCTTCCTTCTTTTTTTTTAAAGAAAAAAAAGGTGGTATCGAAACATATATACTAATTTCAATCTTCCTTCACATCAAAAAAGTAATATTTACTTAATTTTTTAGTTAAAAAAATTAATAAAAGAAAAATAGTTTTTTAGTTAATATTTACTTAATTTTTTTAATAGTAGTTCATATCTCTTATTTTATCTATAAAATTAATAATAAATATTTTAAAAATTTATTATTTATTAAAATTAAAACATTCAAATAATTATGTAAAAAAAATAATGGCCCCTTTATATACTTCTGCATCTGTTCCTGACTCACTAATAAATAAACCACTCAAAACGGTAGCTGACTTCTCCTATATCAACCATTTCAAGTTTTTCATTTTTTTTGTCAAATATTATTACTTTCTCATTCAATACACACACAAGTTTCAAAATTAGATATAGTTAAAAAATATAAGTTAAAGGAAATATTATGTAAATAAAAATATAAAAAATAATGGTGAAATTATGACTTAAAAAAAGAATAAAATATAAGAAAAGATGCTTTATTTTTTATATATTATATAATAATACAAAATATTTATTTTTGACATTATATACACCTATTATTATTGTTGTTGTTCTTTGTTAAGTCTCATGATTTTACCATTAATTTTTTATATATTTTGTTTTACCAAATTTTTCTTTTAACTTATGTTTTGAACTTTATCTAATTTTAAAAATATTTCACCAATGTTGGAAATTTACTTGCGGGTGTATTGACTATTGAATGAGAAAGCGGGTGTACATTAGTTTCTTGGTTAAATTAGTTCTTTTTCTCTAATTTATTTTTTAATTTAATTTGATTTTTCAATCTAAATTTTTAGAAATTATATTTTGTGATGGTTCAAAAAAAACTAAAAGACTAAATTGAATCAGTTTTAAAAATTAAATCAAAATAATAAGAAATCAAATTCAACCTAAATAATAAATTAGAAGATTAAAAACTAATTTAACTCAATTTAACTTGTGATGGTGCAAAATGTTTATTAAAATATATTTAACTTTTTGATATAGAAAATAATTGTTTTGTAAAAAGAAAATAGTATTTTTGTAAGCAATAGATAAAAAAAATCATTTTTAAAAATCACAAAATGGTTGTAAATAATATCTTAATACATGTTTTATTTATAGAATTGTGCATAAAAGAACTTTTTTTAGAGTTGCATAAAAGAATTTAAAGGTGAATAGATTACTTATAAGTTTATCATGATTGTTGTTGTTTACAAAATACATATCTTTAACGTTGTGGTGCAACTACCCAGCTAGTAAAGGAATAATATCTTGGGGGCTCGAAATTAACAATTCATGATCATGAACCATATTTAAGGTGATAATACAGATTTCATACTGTAACAATGAAGTGACGCGGTTGTCATTCTATATTCTTAATGCCTACAACTCGACGGATGAGATTTCGAGAATACACAGGCTTTATCTTAGTCCCCCCCCTCTTTTCTAGTAGCCCATAAACAAGAAGTATTTAATTTGTTACTTATTTTGTTCGTATAAAAAAAATTACAACGAGAACATATTATATGTAACTTATTTTTGTTGTATAACACGTTGTGCTTAATTTAATCTATATATTATTATGCTGTGCTGTGTATTGTGAAATTATTAAATTGAAATGAGTGGCCATAATGACACAAGTTAAAGAATCAATAATAGGAAGGTCAAGAAAAAAAAAAGATTATCTAGATCATTTATGTTATTCTTAATTATTGTAAAATATTTTGGTTATATTCCTGATTAACTTGAGACATCTTGACACATAAAAAAGGAGAGAGCATTGTATTTTTTCTTTAAGAACAAATACTAGATAGACAGTCTAGATCTCACTTTCACAAACAATTCAAGAGTTGGGTATTTAGGATTAGTTTATTAGGATTCTCTAAGCTTGTTACTTAAAAACAATACTTGGGTATTAGGATTAGATTATTAGGATTCGCAATGCTTATAATTAAAAATACATAAAATTACTCCTCAGTCACAATTGAAAAAACGCTTGGAAGTCAAATCAAAGCGTTCAATAATAACTTTTATGTGTATTAAATATTTACAAATGCAACCAATTAAAATTTAAAATTAATATTAAAATAATTATTTTAAAACATCTTAAAGTTTTGATCAATTATACATATAAACATTATGTTCGTACGAAATTACTTTCTTAAAAAAATAATATGCAGTACGAAAAAAGGGGTAAGCACATGAAATTCTAAGAATTAATATTGTGTTTATGAAAAATACAACACTTAGGTATGGTATTTTATTCAGCGATAATTTTTATTGAGTGATGATAAAAAAAAAATATTTAATGAAGTCCTCTTGAGTTAAACCTCAGAAATTAACCATAGAAACGGGAGGCATATGTATAACCAAACATCCTTAGATTTCGTCACTCGCGGAATGTAAAATATCTATGGAAGGGTATTTATGGGTAACATAAATGCGTTATTACTGGAGACAGAATGAATAAAACTAACATGATTCTACAAAATGCCACATGTTGATGCCAAGCAAGCAGAATTTCTTCGGAAGCTAGCCAAGACAAATTCACAGTCCGGAATGCCCCTTCCCCTTTCCTTTTGGTAACCAAAACACACACCGCATAACAAAGAATACTACAAGAAAACGAGGAGAGAGAGAAAAGTGAATGGTTGTCTTTTAGTTAATTGAAGAGCGATAGGATGTAGTGGGGTTGGAGAGAATTTGGTCTCATTCTTCCACACTCCCCTTCGTACCCACCCATCACCTATATAAATACAAATGTCTGTTTTGCAATTTGCTTGCCGTTGCAAACTTTCCTACGTGCTTTGCTCATCATTTCATCCTCCACACCCATCATGTGACTCAGAGACACAAAGAGAGTGGGAGAGACACTACATACATACATACACACATGAAGAAGCTGTTACCGCATTCACAATTTCCGCTTCCAATTAAAAAAATAAATCAATAACAAACAAACCCTACTCTACTTACTGCTACCAAAATTTGTCAACAATTTCTATACTATTACTTCCCATTTTTTGTTTTTACATTGTTGTCACCAAATCAGCCTTGAGGAAAATTGTGGAATCTCACACGTGGCAAACCTTAACATCCTCCTTCATTGTCGCTACTTCAAAAACCAAATTTTGGTCACCCATTGTCATATTCTCATTCATTCCTCCGATAGCACAAACTCAAACTCACCCAGTGAGGTGAGGTGATCCAAATTGGAACCTTCCATTCCCCATTTTGTACATTTTTCCGTTTCCCTCACCCCACACCTCCAATTTTTCCTCTCTTTTTTTTTTTGTCGGATAAAAAAAAACATAAACAAAAATGAAATAAAAACGAGAGAGTGGAGTAGCTGGAAGACCTACTCCATCAAGAAGCGTTTCACAATCTTCACGCTTGGTTCCAACACCTGTCTTTCCCATACACCGGACCCATTGCTCGACCCTGACGTCAGCACCATCCGAAACGCCTCCGTCGCGTCTATCCTCCGTAGGTCCCAGCCGGCGCGCTTCAATCGTTCGATCTTCCCTATCTGACGCTCCGCCAACTCACACGTGTTATCCTTAATCGCCTTCACCGCCTCCTCGTACGCACGCTCCCGCAGAGGATCATCGCCCCCCTGGCCCATCGAGGGAGGGTATTTATTAAAAAACCGGTCGAACTCGGGAACCCCAATGGCTTTTCTGATACCAAACCCGGTTCGACGCGCGGCGTCCGGGTCGAAGAACTGAGCCAACTCGTCGACCATCCCCGAGTCAAGCATGTCGTCGACTCGGTCCCTTAAATATTGCGATAAGACGGGGAAGGCTATATCGACCCAGAGGAAGCAACACCTGTACCTCAACTCAGAGGATATAAGCGCTTCTTCTTGTTGTTGTTGGAAGACGTTTGAGTGAGAGTGAGGGTCGAAGTTTTGGACGAGGAGGGCGTGGACGAAGGAGTTGGAGCCGCCGACGACGATCGGGAGGTTTTTGCGTCGGGTGATGTCGGCGATGAGGTCGGCGGCATGGTGGCGGAAGTCGGCGGGGGAGAACTCGCCGTAGTGATCGGTGTCGACGTCGCCGAGGAGGTGGTGGGGGACGCCGCGGCGCTGGGCGGTGGGAATCTTGTTGGTGGTGATGTCGAGGCCGCGGTAGACTTGCATTTTGTCGGAGTTGATGATTTCGGAGGTGGGGAAGAGGGTTGCAAGGTCGATGGAGAGACGGGACTTGCCGGAGCCGGTGGCGCCCATGATCACCACCACCTTGTCTTTGCGGCGGTGGAACGACGCGTCCATACGGGGCCACTGCTTTATCGGGTAGCGGCACCGGTGTGTGTGTGGGTGGGGTTGCAGAATGGAAAGTCTCATAATGGAAAATGGGTTGGGAAGGGAAGGAGGCAGAAACAGAAAGTGTGTGGGTGTGGATGGGTTTATGGAATATTCAGAAACGGCATTCCCAAATGCCTAATTGAATTTCCACAGTTGATAGATAGATAGATAGTATGCTGCTGTGTACTACTCCTATAGAGTTTTGTCGGGAAGGGAAGGGGATTATTGTTGCATTTGCATTACCCAGTTTGAAAATGAATGGTGGGTCTGCCGCTCACACTCTGTTTCAGTGGAATGAGAAATCGTGGAATGTGGAGAGTGAGAGGAGGGAGAAATGAAGCACCTCTTATTTAAATTAAAACTGAACAATCTGTAAAATAATTTTCTTACTAGCCTTCTAATTTTAGATACCGTCTTTTTGTTGTATTCATCTTACTTGGATCTCCTCTCTAGTAAAATCCTCGAATATTGGTCCCTAAAATCTCAATTGGAGGTATTGTTTGTTAAACTCAGACGTTAACTGTCACGTATCAACGTCTAAGAAATATCTTGAATTACATTTTTTTAACCCATATGTGGTAAAAAAAAAAAAATTTACTCTGAAAAAACACTAAAACCAATTTATTTACAAATCCCTAACCCTAAATCCCTAACTGATCTCGTCGACACCCTTCAAGACCAACAATAGCAGCAGTAGCAGCAAGTTAAGGTTCTTGTCAAGTTCCGACAGAGGCTGTCCCAGGGTTTCGATTTGGAGTTCCAAGACTTGGTTCTGCAAGCGTGTGGATTCTCTCTTTTTTTATCTATTTATTTATATACATAACCAAACCCTATAATGTAATTTTTTTCATCACAGCTAGATTTCCTCCAGATCGTAAATTAGATACATTAGTTTACACAAAATAAAATTCATTTTTATTTATTTATAATAAAGTCTATATTTTTTGAAAAGGGATTAGAAATCGAGAAGGAGAAGAAGAAGAAAGGGTTGGCTTTGCCCCAAAACACACACACCCATTGCGAGTGAGTGAGTGAGAGAGAAAGAGAAATGGGTAGGTAGAGAACACAAAAATAGAAATAGAAACAAAAATAGAATCAGAAGCAACACCGGCATGGAGCCTCGGAAAACACACTTAGATAATTGAACTTTCGGAGAAGCTGACAAACGGGAACCTCAGCACCACGATTGAGGCCCGAGGGAGATAAGGAAGATGGTTCGAAAATCGTCGTCGTCGTCAAAGACACATGCGAAGCTCGCCGCAACGAGTGTGATTGAGCCGCTCGTGCTGATGCTCTCTTCTTCCAACGTTGACGCTCGCTAATCCTCGCTCCTCGCCCTCCTTAACCTCGTTGTTCGCAACGAACGGTACCCTCCTTCTTCTCTCCCAAGATGCATGCTTTTTTGTGAATTGTGAAATGGGTCTGCGAATTTGGCTTCTGGGTCTTTGTGTAAATGTTAACTCGTTGGTAAGTGTACCAAATTGTCACAAGTAGTAAAGTACTTGGAAGTCTGAGTGTCGAATCCACAGGGACTTTGTTTGTACTTAGATTAATGCAAACCCAATTTAAAAGCAATAGATAAATAATTTAAAATAATGATAAAAAAAATATAGGAGATAAGATAAAGATTTAAAAGAAAAAGATAAAAGATTGAAAGATCAAAATAGAAGATAAAATATTTAAATTGAGATATCATAAAGATAAGAATAACTACTTCTAAGAAACCTAAATAATAAAATAAGGAATAACTACTTATAAGAAATCCAAATAGTAAAATAAGGAATAACTACTTCTAAAGTAAAGAACTTCAAACAATAAAATAGGGAATAAAATCTATACAGTAAAAGTGCTAAAACCTAACAAGTCTAATCAGCCTAGATATATGGATTCAGGATTTGTCTGTTATCAATACCAGTGAACTGATTTTGTCCCACATCTATCCCTCTACTTGCCCCTGATGCCTGATGATGACAAACCTACCTTAATTACCTATCTTCCAAATGCTCTTTGCGAAGACTCAATAACTAAGATGCATTAAGATTAATGGATAGCCTCTGTCGGAACTTGACAAGAACCTTAACCTACTGCTACTGCTGCTGTTGTTGGTCTTGAAGGGTGTCGACGAGATCAGTTAGGGATTTAGGGTTAGGGATTTGTAAATAAATTGGTTTTAGGGTTTTTTCAGGGTATTTTTTTTTACCATAGATGGGTTAAAAAACGCAATTCAAGGTGTCTCTCAGACGTTGACACGTGATAGTCAACGTCTGAGCTTAACGGTCAACGTTCAACTGAGACTTCAGGGATCAACATTGCAAAATTTTACTAAACAGGGGAACCCAATTTATGAATTAAATTAGTAGAAGACCAAATGCAAAATTGGACCTAAAATAAGGGACCAAAAATACAATTTGACCTTTTTTTTTTTTTTGAACCCACCTTTATCTTGACCCAAGTCAAGGTCAGTCTTTGGAGAGATTACGGTCTATTAAAAACAACGAACATTCTTTTTTATACAGGAAAAATTTGACATTTCGGAACAGGGTTAGGATATTCTTCATTTTTTCCATTAGCAAGCTTTTAAAAACAATAAATGTTATTTTTCATTAAGTGTGCATCATCTCCGTTTTATTGATTTACCAAAAAACTTATGAGATAAAAGAAATGAATGAAAAGGAAATGGAGACTATATTTTTTATCATCAAATATTAGTTGTTAATTTTTTTTTAATCAACAAAAGGTTTCAAACTATCTCTCTATGTATATATCAAATTCACTATGCATTTTTAAAACATATTATCAGAATCGTATTTTTAATAAATTTTGGAACAGTTAGAGTAATATGTACTTCCTTTTGAATTTGAATATAATTAAAAAAAATAACTAATCTCATTTAAAAAGAGTTTAATAACTATATATTAACAATATAAAATAATTTTACACTATCAATCAATCATAATTGATTATCGAATTTTCACAACAGGTTCTCGATCTAACCAAGAAAAAATAAAACTACATATACTAATTTTAGTTTGAAACGATCCACACCTTTAGCTAATAATGGAGCAAACTTTCCATGGCAATATAGGTTGAATGAATGAACAATGATGTTCGATTGTTTGTTTTGCTGCAGTTTTGTTATGTCTCTCGCAGACAATTGTCTGTTAGCAGCTTGTTACCTTCTTGTAATTTGCTTCTTAAATCAGCTTACGTACATCTTGTGCAAAGAGCTGATATTAATATACATCATATTTGGTCTTAAAAAGAAAAACGAATGAACGATGATAAATAAGGCATTCATATGACATATGACATACCACAAGGATTGCAAATTTTGACTTTTCCGTATTAAGCCAGTATCGTAGTACACTTGCATTCAATAACAACATACCACATTATCCACCGAATCGTGGATTTAATATAAAATTACATGATTAAGCTCATTCAAAATGTTCTTTTTAAGGATAGCTCATTCAAAATGTTATCAACACAACAATTGTTTGTTTAAAAAAAAATGGAATATGCGAAAATTAAACTCGATATAAATTATTTTAAAATAGAGTATATAAATTCAAATCTTCTTAAAATAAGCAATTAATTTTAGAGAATAAACCCAAAACACTCGATCATTAATGAGAAAAATAATAATATTGTATACAATTTATGCACATGTTAGATTATCGACAAACGACTAAAATTACTTACTAATTTTTATTTATTTTAGATGAGTTAAATCCTACAATATATATATATATATATATATATATATATATATATATATATAGGAATAAATTAACTCAACTTAAGTTTGTCACTCATAATCACCCCACAAAGTTATTTGTAGTCTCTAAACACAAACAATATTAAATTTTTAGACAAAAAAATATGTTTTTATCTCTAACTTTAAGTCAATTTTTTTACTATAATTTTTATACTTGATGAATTTAGTTCTTCATATTTTAAAAATATATGTGAATTTGATCCATCTTTAATTTTTTTATAATAAAAAATCATTATTAACTGATAAGTTTAAATATAAGAAGGGACTAAGTTCATCACATATTTACAAAAGTTAAAAGATTAAATTCATCAATTTAAAAATATAGTGAGCAAAACTAAGTTTGCATCAAAGTTCAAAGATCAAAATGATAATTTTCCCAAAAACTTTATTTACGTAGAGGCAAAGTTACAAATGCACTAATGTTTTGAGGTTTGTGGAATTATATATGCATGCTCTCCCTCGAGACCAAGAAGAGGCTATGCCATGTCGCTCTGCCCCTAACTTGCTGAGAAATTGAAGGGCACTGTGGGATATGGTCCACTTTGGTCGGTTATGCGACGGGCACATAGGCATGGCTTGTGTGCTTTGCCTTAACCTTCTCATAATCTCATTGGTGGCAAGAACAGTGGTGTTGGTGTGCACTATATATATAAACACAAACAATTTTTAGTCTTCACTCCTCACTTTTCAAGGTCTCGTGTGCTTGTGCTTGTGACTGTTATAGCTAGATTATGCAGCATGCATGCCTTGGCCTTGCAGTTTCTGACAGCAGGCGTGGCTTTCCAGCCCCCACACTTTTATTCATAAATTGGTTTCTAGCTCCCTTAATATATAGGGGTTGCTTGGGGCACCCAATAACTTTTCAAAATGTCAAAAATACTCTTATGATATTTCAGGTTATAAATAGCAGTTATATTTTTTTTTTATTTCTGTAGCGTCATTTTTTTTTTGTAAATTTTTCGTAACTTAGTGTAAGTTGTTTTCCTTAAGGACGGTTTGAAAGAGTATTTAGTCTCCTGTGGAGTACGTGAATTTTTTAGGAGTATACGGTGATTTTTGATCGATTTTCATCATCAAAAAATGAGAGGAGTGCCAAAAATAGTTGACGTACGTACGGATTGGCAATCCGTATAATCATACAAATTGTATGGTTCATACGGATTAGCAATATGTGTGAATCATACGGATTGTCAATCTATACATACGTCAACTTTTTTTTTATACCGATACCGACCTTTTTTTTATACGGATTACAATTTTTTTTAATAAAAAAACAAAAATAACAAAAATTTTAATGATTAAATTTAATTCAGTTATTGCTTAAATTTAGTTATTAATCTTAATTTACTAATTGGTTGAATTTAGCAATGATAAAATATAATTTAGTCGTTAATTAAAAATAATTTATTTAAAAAACATGACTAAATTTTTTCAAAAATAATGGAATAATATTAGACATTACAAAAAACTATTATATATAAGTTGCAACAAATTTAGAATCAACACATGATAAAACAATTATTATAAGACAACTATTATATAAATAAATTATTCAGAAGTAATTAAAATGTTCATAGTAATTAAAATGTTCGAAATCCTAAAATGTTTATAAACATAACCAATAAAGCATATGGTTAAGGGTGGAATCAATGAATTCAAAAACGATTTCCATGTCAGCTTTCAAGGACAATATTTTGCAAAAATGTTTTCATTCAGCTCCAATTTTAAGTGTTTCCTCCAATGATTGAACACAAGCCGACATTCTGCAACGTTCTCTAAGTACAAATGAGTTCAGCCTTTGTCTTTAAGAAAATAATACATGCTGCTTGGAACGTCTTGATATTAAGAATAGTGTTATGTCAGCAATTTATGTAATGAAATTTAAAACTTGAGAAATAAAGAAATGCTAACAACTAAATTAGGAAGTTGCTTACTAGACTGCTACATGTAACTTTCTCTTCAGTGAGATAAACCTTGAATGTGACAAAATGTGACAGTTGATGGTATAAAGAGTATCATCTTGGAAATGATCTGGGCAGACAATTGGTCTTGAATATGGTAAGAAAAAATGCACTCTTACCATAATGATGCAAGGATACAAGATGATCTCCGGTCAGCTGGTAAAAATCTCGTAGTGTTGTCCACCCTGCTATAATGACTGGTTGGTCCAAATCTTTGTTGTACACAACGTTATGATAATTTCTGTCTTTGTCAACCAAATGTCATACACCGCCCAATACGTCCTTCCACTTGACAGCATATACCTTATTAACTTCACCGAAAATTTACATATCATATCACAAAATAAGGTCAGTTAGTTAGACGAAATAACAGAAAAATCAAATGTTAATTAAATCAAAATGAACATGACCTGGTCTTTGGTGTGAACGGTCTGGAAAAAAGTCTTTGGTGGAGCCGCAACATTCTACATCATGTTTGCCAATTCCCTCCATTTCCCATGCTCTTCAATTGTTAATTATGACATGATTAACATTCAAGCAATTAACAGGCATTCAAGCACAAAACAGAATTAACATTCAAGTAATTATATGTTAATTCTTACTAGGCACATTTGCAAGAAACTGTTCCAGTTCCTCATTGACGCTTGTCTAATGTGATGATGACGCACGAGATCGTGACATTTTAAAATATATTTTACAAAATAATATTTTAATATTTTTGTTCTACTTTTCGTGTGTTCTAATCTAATGTTTGTGTTAAAAAACTAATCTAATCTAATCTAAATTGTAATGTAATCCTACAAACATTTCTTACATAAACAAAATAATAAATAAATCATTCATTAAATCAATAATAAACAAACTAAAATCAATATACATATCCTTCATTTTTTCCTATTTTTTTCTAATAAAAAACCTTTTAAAAAATAAAAAACTTTTTTTTTTAAAAAAAAGTCTTACGGATTGGTAATCCATATGAAACATACAGATTGCTGATCTGTATGGTTCATATGAATTACTAATCCGAATGAAGGAAATGTTTTTTTTTAAAAAAAGGTCATACGGATTTGCAAACCATATGACTATTTCACTAAAAATAAAACTTTTTTTAAAAAAAAGTCATACGAATTGACCGTATGGTGTAAAAACTTTTTTTTTAAAAAAAGCCATATGGATTGGTGTAAAAACATTTTTTTAAAAATAAACCAAACGGATTGCCAATCTATATGGGGTAAAAATAATTTTTAAAAATAAGTCATACAGATTGGCAATTCGTATGATTATTTTACTTAAAATAAAATATTAAAAAAAAAACAATCCATATGACTATTTTAGAAGAAAAATATATTTTTTTTAAAAAAAAGCCAATCAATATGATTTAAAACATTTTTTTTAAAAAAATCATACGAATTACTAATCCGTATCACGATTTCAATAAAAGAAAAACCAGTATTTAAAGAAAACCATGCGGATGAACAATCCGTATGACCTTTTCACAAAATAAGCACAAAGTAGACATAGAAAAAACATGACAAGTAGAGAGATACACAGAAAAATACACAGAACACAAAACAAGCAGTAATGCAAACCAAAACATTTTCACAGAAAAATACACAGAACACCAATTTGTCCTTTTTTTTAAAATTTATAATATTACTATTGTCTTTCTTGAACTGGTCCACACGGACTTCAATTTTGGGCTTAAAGAATTCCAAGAAATTTACTTTTCATAATTTTTATTTTTTTAAAATAAAACCTTTCGTAATTTTATTTAAATTGCAATGTATTCTTTTATTTTTAAAATTACACACCCTATAGGCTATATATAGCTTCTTGAGGGATTAATATATGTTACATTTTAATTCATCTTAATTTGAGGAAATCTAAAAAATAATTTTTTTCTTCCTTGACTCTCAACATTATTCGATAATGAGTTCCGAGTCCCAATTATAAAATTGAAAAGATAAAATTAAAATTATAAATTAAGTCTTAAATTTGATAATACAATATTTAAACTTAATTGCCAATGATCTTAAAGTTTGCATAAAAAAGAAAACTAAATACACATTCACTATAAAATATTTTTTTTGTTTGCAGGAAATCTATTTTTTGCCCATACAATAATATTTCGTCGTCATGGTTTTGTAAAGGAAATTCAGTAGTAAAATATTTTAAACAAACTTATACAATCTACGAGTGCCGAAGTTGAAGCAAGATTAGGGATTGTAAATCAACAACAAATAATTGATGACATATCGCAAAACCCA
>NC_038246.2:49680194-49683231 GCF_000004515.6 Glycine max
TGCTAATTTAAATAATAAGAATTATTTAAATCTATAATATGTATTTTAGTCTACAATTAATTCTTGGTACCTTTTTTTTTCTTCTCGTGCCTCTTAAAATCTTCTTTTATTTTTTAGTTTTTATTTACTATATTCAATAAAGTAAAATAGATATTTATTTATAATTTCTATATATTTTTCATCCATAACTTTATTTTTTTTTCTTCTCTAGACCTTATCCCCGAGGTAATGTGTATTTCAAACTAGGATTATTAGTAATCGTTTTAGAAAAGTTGAATCCTTTTTTTAACTCATAGCTCTTAAAAGCTTATTTTTATTTTCACTTTCTTGTTTACCATTAAATACAAGTCAAATTATATTTTCATTTATAACTTATATATCATTTTTATCCATATCTATTACCACCTTTTACAGCATTATTTTATAATAAGAAATGATAATATTTCTGAAAATATTGTCAATAAAATCATAAATTAAAATCATATTTTAGTAATAATTTAATTAATTGATTTCAATTTAATAATATGAGATAATAGTTTGGAAAGAAATATTATAAGCTGTAATAAAATTTCTGTAGAAAAACAGTAATAAAATTTAGACCCCAAGTATCAACAGGCTTTGTTTTAAAATAAATAAACATTAGTTATTGATTTTGTTGCCTTTTCATATTATACATTTCACCACTTTCACCACTTTAGTGTCAAATGAAAAAAATATAAATCATTTGAAAATTATATAAACTTTGTAAGAGTTAGAAAGTATGCCATTTAAAAAATAAAATATATCATCTTTAAAATTATAAAAAAAATTATAATTAATTTTAAAAAATGTAAAACATAAATTGATACTGAAAAAATATAAAATAGGCATAAATAATTTGAAGATTTAAACAATAGAAACCAATAATGTCATTTTCTTATCGGCTATTATTTTCAATAAATATGAAAAATTTAAAAGTAGTTAATATTTTAAAAATATAATAAAATACTAAACAATAATAAAGTTATATATGTGTTTTGAAGAATAAAAAGTGCAATAAAAAGATTGTCTCATTCTCAGAATTATTATTTTTTAATTAATATAAACTAATAAAATTAAACATTAATATAAATATTATTTTTAAAGATATATATATATATATATATATATATATATATATATATATATATATATATATATTAATTTGAATACTATTTTAATAGCTTAGATTAATATTTTTTTCACACATTATTTATCCGTGCTTTAAATAATATTAACTTTTATAAAAGTATACGAATTTGATCATTTTGACAGCGAATAAGTATTAGGGAAATTTTTAAAATTTATGTGGGGGCCTCTACATAAAACATTTCAGCTTAAAAAGTGGAGCATAAATAATGAAGAAATGAGTGAAAGTGTAGTCTTTGAAGCGTTGTTCTGTGACCAGAAGGTGTGATAAAAGTGATAATCAATTATGTTTGTAAGATAATTGAGTATCGTACATTACTATATTTTATACACAAAAACAGCTATCATGCTATGTTAGAAATCACATAAAATCACATAATTCATTATGTTGTTTTACGTAACATTTTATGTATTAATTTTTATCGTTTTCCCAATTTAAAAGTATTTTTATTTTATTTTTCTTAAATCAAATAACATATATTTTTACTCTATTTCATATTTATAATACTTTTCTTTTTCTTTTTCAGCATCCTATTTTTACTCCCTTTATTTTCTCGGACTCTATCAAAATCACCCTTATATTCAAAACATAAGATTTGATTCAAAATAAAAAACCGTTCAATTTGAATAGCTTAAATAATATTAAATTTTTTAAAATAAGGAGGTATTTGAAAAAAAATTATTTGATATTCAATTAATATTTTTTTTCATAGATTAATTTATTTTAAGATAAAGTGAAATCATCTATCCTCAACGTAGATTATTGGTTTGCTTATTACAATATCATATTAATGAAACATGACGTGTTCAAATAAAATCTGTAGTTATAATTCTGCGTCAAAATTAAATATTGAATTTATTATCTCAGTTAAGAAAGTTAAATATTAAATCACTTTGCCCAATAATTTTTATATTAAATAATATTACTTAGAACATATATATATATAAGTCGTAAAAACTAAAAATGCAACCTTCTGTTTTGTTTTTTATTTAGTCAATTCGGATGCACATTGAAAGCCCTAATATAAAACCAATGGTCAGGCCGACTCATGAGAAAGGGCGTAGAGTTCCTGGAAGATTAGATAGTTAACCGCCCACAAATGATTGATGTGAAAAATGAGTGATGTGATAGTAGCAACTAATAATTGCCATGCTGAGCACATCCTCTCTTTTTAACATAAAGCTTAAAAGTCTGAATTTATATCCAGAAGATCAAAGATTAAAGCTAAGGTTTTGTATGTTGGGGGGCCCTTGATATAATTCGGATTCATCAAAGGATCTGTATTTTAATCCTTTGGGCCACGCTTTCTACAATTCAAAATCTTTATGGGCCACCATTATCCAAGCAAGTCTCACATGTGGAAAAAAACACACCCACGAGTAAATCACTTTCCCGGATGGTTCTTGTAAGAAGTATTTTCAATTTGACATCCATGAAATAATCTAAGGGAGTGCTACTTAAGTGAATTATTATGCATTAACTCCTGCTCCTATGCATATATCGGTGTAAAAAGAGGCATATACAATCAAAATTTAATTTGCAAATAAATTGTTCTCTTATCATTAGTTGTGTCCTTCATAGGCTACATCATTCACCGGAAATGTAATAGCAGTTGACTCTAAATTTTTCATAAGACGAAGCTAGAACTTGTTATTTAAGCAAATTGACCAAACTAGGTTCCTTTTAGAAACTTATTCCTAAAAGGGGCTGTTTTGAAACTTTTTTCTGGGGGGGTCTGTTTCTGGAGGGGACTCGTCAATGGAGATGGCGAGTTGGACACGTGGCGGCACCTGGTGGACTCGCCAGTGGAGTTGGCGAGTTGCTGTCCACATGGCGGGTCCCGCCATTCGTACTGGCGAAATGCTTTTT